>NC_042960.1:32739967-33039967 GCF_901001165.1 Salmo trutta | reverse complement strand
ATGTAAGAGCTGCTATGGATTTCTTTCACTCATCCCACTCTCTCTCCCTCTCAGGAGACAGCACTAGGACAGGCTCTCTAACCCCCCCTGCCTCCCTCTCTCCCTCTCTCCATCTCTCTCTCTCTCTCCAGCTTTAAATAATGTGCAGCTTATAGCAGGCCTGAGCAACTCCAGTCATCTGTGGTCTGATTGGTGTCACACTTTTGCCCTAGCCCCAGCTAACACAGCTGACTCCAATAATCAAGTAATCATGATCTTCAGTTAAAAATGCAATTAGTTTAAATCAGGTGTGTTTGCTAGAGATGGGGGGAAAAGTGTGACACCAATCAGGCCCCTGAGGACTGGAATTGCCCAAGCCTGTGAAGGCTTCGTAAGCCCTCATAAATCCTTTATAAACACTACATACATGTGTTACAAATCATCTACAACCGTATGTCATGCTTTAAAGGGTTCATAAATGTGGCATTAAAGTGTGACATAACCACCAATGTCAAATGTGTCATAACCCACTACGTCAAATATGACATAATTCTGTGCTTTATAAAGGGTGACATAAGCACCGTTTAATAAAGGCCTTATAAATCATATTAAATTGAGGCTTCACAAAGCATTTATAACCCTGTCATGCATCTTGGTAGAGCATTGCAACCCCAGGATATTGGTTCGATTCCCGGGACCACCCATACATAAATGTATTCACGAATAACTGTACTGTAAGTCACTTTGGATAAAATTATATTATATTTTACGAAATCATTTCTTGGATGGCCCAAACTCTTGGGTGCATAGTCAGTTTTGGACCTGACCTCAACTTACCCCAAAATGATGTGAAGCAGGATGACACACACACTAAAGTACCAAAACATTTTGGTAGGGACATTTAAAATCTGTTATATTTTATTGCCTAATTCTGTTTCTCCCCCCCCCAAATTCTGTTTTCTTGGTTTTGTTTTTCCAGGTTTCGGATTTCCTGGTTTACCTACCCCAGATTCTTTACACTATTTTAAATAGATAAACAACAAAATTTGATTTTCTGTGTTCACAGTAATGCTTAAATCACATCAGGTGATGACTTTTAAGGTCTGGGAAAAATCTAAGAACATTTTTGTGTGTAGCTGCCCTTTAATTCAGTGAGCATGCCCTGTACTGTTCTTTGGTTAGCAGGTTTTCTGTAGTAAGCGCACATGTGATGTGATTCAGCCGCCAATGGAATGGGTGGACTAAAAGGCCAGCAAAACTCTGTATTATTCAGAGCCCCTTGAAATGACAGCATATATACATTCTACAGACCCTACAGAGTATTCCCTACAATACTTTTACTGTGGCACCGAGAATAGTTCTTGCTCTAAGTAAATATGTTTTACATACAGTTGAAGTCGGAAGTTTACATACACTTAGGTTGGAGTCATTACCACCACTCCACAAATATCTTGTTACCAAACCATAGTTTTGGCAAGTCGGTTAGGACATCTAATTTGTGCATGACACAAGTCATTTTTCCAACAATTGTTTACAGACAGATTATTTCACTTATAATTCACTGAATCACAATTCCAGTGGGTCAGAAGTTTACATACACTAAGTTGACTGTGCCTTTAAACAGCTTGGAAAATTCACGAAAATTATGTCATGACTTTAGAAGCTTCTGATAGGCTGATTGACATCATTTGAGTCAATTAGAGGTGCACCTGTGGATGTATTTCAAGGCCTACCTTCAAACTCTTGACATCATGGGAAAATCTAAAGAAATCAGGCAAGACCTCAGAAAAAACACTCTAGACCTCCACAAGTCTGGTTCATCCTTGGGAGCAATTTCCAAACGCCTGAAGGTACCATGTTCATCTGTACAAACAATAGTACGCAAGTATAAACACCATGGGGCCAGCCATCATACCGCTCAGGAAGGAGACGCGTTCTGTCTCCTAGAGATGAACATACTTTGGTGCGAAAATTGCAAATCAATCCCAGAACAACAGCAAAGGACCTTGAGAAAATGCTGGAGGAAACCGGTACAAAAATATCTATATCCACAGTAAAACGAGTCCTATATCAACATAACCTGACATATCCTGAAAGGCTGCTCAGCAAGGAAGAAGCCACTGCTCCAAAACCGCCATAAAAAAAGCCAGACTACGGTTTGCAACTGCACATGGGGACAAAGATCGTACTTTTTGGAGAAATGTCCTCTGGTCTGATGAAACAAAAATAGAACTGTTTGGCCATAATGACCATCGTTATGTTTGGAGGAAAAAGGGGGAGGCTTGCAAGCCGAAGAACACCATCCCAACCGTGAAGCACGGGGGTGGCAGCCACCCCCGTGGGGTGCTTTAGTGCAGGACGGACTGGTGAACTTCACAAAATAGATGGCATCATGAGGAAAGAAAATGATGTGGATATATTGAAGCAACATCTCAAGACATCATTCAGGAAGTTAAAGCTTGGTCACAAATGGGTCTTCCAAATGGACAATGACCCCAAGCATACTTCCAAAGTTGTGGCAAAATGGCTAAAGGACAACAAAGTCAAGGTATTGGAGTGGCCATCACAAAGCCCTGACCTCAATCCTACAGAAAATTTGTGGGCAGAGCTGAAAAAGTGTGTGCGAGCAAGGAGGCCTACAAACCTGACTTACACCAGCTCTGTCAGGAGGAATGGGCCAAAATTCACCCAACTTATTGCGGGAAGCTTGTGGAAGGCTACCGGAAGAGTTTTACCCAAGTTAAACAATTTAAAGGGAACTTATTGTGGGAAGCTTGTGGAAGGAATTTTTACTAGGATGTTTTTACTAAATGTCAGGAATTGTGAAAAACGGATTTTAAATGTATTTGGCCAAGGTGTATGTAAACTTCTGACTTCAACTCTATATTCAGTTATTTGCATTGGGGGCATTTATTTGAGATTGGAATATGTTTCAAAATCCACATTTAATGCAAATGTCAATTAAATATGAATCATTGTTAATGTTTAGACAATTATTTGTATATATCATTAATAGTTATTGACACATTTAAGTGGGGCACATTAATTTGAAAATGTTCGGAATTCCGTGTCCCGGAAGTACTTTTTTAGTGTTGCTGACGAGATGCTGATCATGTGATGAGTTTGTAAATCAAATGCCCATTTGTGCTGACACTGAACAGCGAAAAACAAATAAGTTAACCTATTGTCATTTAAATTTGTTTGTAGTTTGTAGTAGTTAAGTGTTTAGTTAGATTATATACTGTAGCTACCTCAATGGTTATTTCAGATAATTTCAGTGACTTCACAACAATTGCTAGCTAGCCTAAATGTAGTTAGCAGGCTCAGCTAAATACAAATCCCCCTAGATACAGCCATGTCTCATAGTCACGTCTCACGTCTCATAGTCACATTTGAGAATGCTGATTATTACACACAGCTATGCCACATTTATGAACCCTTTATAAAACATGACATACGGTTAACAATGCTTTGTAACACTTATGTAGTGCTTCTGAAGGCATTATGAAGGAGCCTTTATAAGCTGAACGTAATTTAAAGTGGGACCTATTTTGGTCACTTTGCTCGCTCTCCCGCTTTCTCTATCTACTTCTCTGTCTCTCTCACTCGCTCATTCTCTCTGTCTCTCTCTCCCTCACTCAGCTCAGGGCTTGACAGGCCGCCATGTCTTTAAAGTTAATCAAATATTGGTAATCCACCTTTGGCAGGGCAGTCATGACCTGCAGAGCACAGCACTAAGCGCTTCACAGTAGGCAGGGTGAGGAATATATTGTTACCATTCAAAACAAATTACCTTGGTTGGAGTATTGGCACTACCTCTCCGAGAAACGACTGGTACTAGTTAGAGATTCCCATTTATCAGAGCAAGTCAGAGCAGATTCCCCATTCATCAGAATTTTTACTCTTCCAGTATACAAAGCAGTTATCCAAAAACATTTAATCTACAGACAAATGGGCTTGATTTGGGCTTGATGTGGATATAATACACTGTACAGATCTGGATCTTCATTTTTAGCCAGTTTTCTACAGCAGGAAAATAATCCTGCAGCAAGAAGAAATGTGAATTATTATGTGGATTATAATTAATGGACATTTTTGTAGAGGCTGATGCATTTTTCTTTAGGGAAAATCCAGTCTGATATTTCAAAGTGGAAACTACAAACTTTAGAAGGCGTTTTAAAACTCAAATACGACGCACGTTTGTATTTCCTGCTTTGCAGGACAATTCTGAGCAACAAGTGATCAAATTAAGATCCTACATCTGCATGAGAGAAGTACTGTAGAGAGGAATCAACAGCATCAGACCCTACTAAATCCCAACATCTTCCCCAAACTGCATCAAAATCAAACATATCAGAATGAATGAATGATGAAATGAACGAATGCACACCACATTCAAAGTGGGTGCTAAGTTACTACTGTAGTAAACGTCAACCTCTACGACATAAAGATAAAAACGTTAGACCTTGACCAGAACACAACAGATGAATAAAGATATTAATCAAATGTATTTATAGAGCTCTTTTTAGAACAGCAGCTGTCACATAGTGCTTATACAGAAATCGAGCCTAAAGCCCCAGAGAGCAAGCAATGCCAATGTAGAGGCACGGTGGCTAGGAAAAACTCCCTAGAAAGGTCATGTTGTGTAATACTCACCCTCAGACCAGGGAAGCCACCCATGCCAGTCCCACCAACAGGCCCCTATAGGACACCACAGGAACATCATGAGTACAGGGTAGCAATGGACACACATGTGAACATAAACACACACATGCACCCAGGCACACACACACAGACGTACACACACGCTCGGGCCACACACGCTCGGGCCACACACATTTTCTCCAAATGACAATATCACGCAGTCTGGCACACCCAGATACAACTAATCATAACACAAACCATGTTGTGCTATGAACCACACTCTCTTCTTTGTTGCTTCTCAGTCTACATACATTAAACAGTGCTTTTACAAAACTTTTTAAATCAATAAAAAAAACAGGCTTAGAACAATCAGAAGAGGGGAAACATCCAATTTGCTAATCTGCAGCACACTTTGCCAGCTCTATAAAGAGATTCCCTGTACCTGCTGTTCTGTTGGAATCTGCCCAACACAGACAGCCCGGCGAAATTGTAACGGATTGCAGATCATCTCAACACATTGAGCTCTAAAATGTTACTGACTGCTGGGCCTGGGTTGAGCTCATTCATCCAGAGCTATAGACGTAGAGAAACAGTACAGAGAGTGTGTTCTAATCTAAACCATACGGTTGAGTCAACCCTGGCGTTTCTGAGGCCAAAAGAGAACAATTGCTCTGTCTATATACTGTACATGGCATAACTCAGCTCAGCAAAGCTAATCTCCTAAAAGTCATAGAGCAGGGCACAAGACATAGGGCAGGGGTGCACCACATTGTTCCTGGAGTGTGAGTTTTTTGCTAGAGACTGAATAGAGTATACAAACTTGGCAACTGGAAACAGGCCAACGGGCAAAGGGTACTCGAGCATCGGCTCTCGGACCAATAGGCTCTGAGACAGCTTCTACTCCCAAGCCATAAGACTGCTAAATAATCAGACTGCTAAATAACCAGACTGCTAAATAGTCAATTAATGGTACCCAAACTATCTTGCACTGACCATACGCACACTAGACTATATATACACACCATATACACACACTCACTCACACACACCACATTGACACTCCCAAATACATTCACAAACACCACATACACACACACACACACACACACACAACACAAACACACATACATACACATTACACAAACACACTTACACACTTTTACACTCATCATTTGCTGCTGCTACTCTGTTCTTTAGGTGTACTCGTATTATTATCCATCCTGATGCCTAGTAACTTTACCCTGCTGTCACGTACTATCTACCTCAGATAGCTCATACCGCTGCACATGGATCGGGTACTTGTGTATCTTATTTTATTCCTCGTGTGTTACTATTTTACTTTTAATTTCTATTATTATTTTTAGACCCAGCATCATTGGGAAAGGCTTGTAAGCAAGCTTTTTACGGTAAAGTCTACACCCGTTTACATTCGGCGCATGTGACAAATTTGATTTGATTTAAAGGGATAGTGTTAGATTTTGGCAACAATTTACACAGAGTCAGATGAACTCATGGATGCCATTTCTATGTCTCTGCGTGCAGTTTGAAGGAAATTGCTAAGTAACGTTAGCTCAGCGACTGGGATGTGCCTGTAGACTTCCAGTCATTGTGCTAACGCTAGTTAGCAATGGCTCGCGAAACTACCTCCGACTTGCTTCAAATGCACGCAGAGACATCAAAATGGTATCTACGAGTTCATCTGGCTCTGGGTAAGTAGAAAAGGGGCTTAATTGCCAAAATCTCGGACTATCCCTTTAAGAGGAGGGACGTAGATCTTACCTCGTCGCCATCAGGACCAGGAGGACCCCTTTCACCAACATCTCCAACAACTCCCTGCACACAAAAGAACGACAAAAGTTTTAATTTACACAATTTTGGCAGTTCAGTTAGGAGTTAAGGGGCTCCTTTAGATATTCAGATGCTCCTGGGTATAATCTCTTCATTGTGGGCCTATCAGATGGCACAGTGCAAAGGGCGCTGGCCCTCCTTGCCTGTCTACACCTGCCTATTTGCATATGGTGGGATGTTCTGATGTTCTCCATTCTCTCCTCTGTGTTCCAGAACTTCCAGCTCAGAGTGTTCCATCCCCAGCGTTCCAGTTCCAGAGAGAGAGAGAGAGAGAGAAAGAGGCTTTGATAACCCCTCTCCACTCACTCACAGACAGATGCTGGTGTGCCTGGTCTGGGCCATCGGCCCACTCGGTATCCCAGCTGGCCACAGCATAGAGAAGCTGTCAGATGCCTTGCTCACTGACACTTGTGTTTTTATTGCGTTTTTTTGCTATGTCATGCCTTTGGTTACTCTATCTCTGTATGTGAGACACTGTTTTCCTATGCCAACCTGACTGGCACTGGGAGAGACTCACTCAAATGCCAAGTTGAATGCCAAGGTATGCATATCCTCATGATGTTGGCATCCTGTCCATAGGTTGTTTTTATATCACGAGTAATCTATTTTTGGCTGTGTGTGAATTGTTACTTTTGGCACTGAATATGCCGAGTGCATTTGCACATTAGCAATGAACACTCACAGAATACAGATGAAGGCAAGCTTTGGCTTTAAAATTCCTTAGGGCTTCCTGTGTTGAGGGTAAATTATTACTTCTGTGGGAATAGCAGATGTACACCATTATGGGTTGTATAACACTTCTTTCTGACCTCTATTTTTCCCACCTCATCTCCTCTCCTCTACACTCTCCTTATCCTATCCACTCTTCTCATCTCCCCGTTCGACCCTCTTGATAGTGCATGACGTTTTCCACAAACTGGACCACCACAGTTATTGACAGAGGATGTATGCGGACCATTCACTTTTTTACCCCCTGTCCAGGAATATCACTGGTTTCAAAGCTGTGTGGTGTTGTGTAATCCGTTACCTGTTTTCCTTTGGGACCGGTCTTCCCAACAGGACCGGGAATACCCTGGGAAAAAAAACACAAGGAAACTCTCAGATGAGGAAAGTTGACTGCCGTTTGCTGTGTAATTCATCTATGACAAAATCATAGTCAAGACCTCCCTCACAGAATGAATCATCCAGGTTTTTTTTACTAGACATTACTGCCAGGCTAAGAGAGCAAGCTGAGTTATTAAGGGATCATAAACACTGTACTACGGTCCAGGGGACTTACGATTTATTGCATGACGAAGGAGCATATTTTCCACTGATACAACATGGCATTGCATTGTGGTAAATTGAGTTATTAGACATTTTATTGTCCTTATCAGAAGTCCCTGAGGAGAGATCACTGTAGCTGCTTTGTTAGTATCAGCAAACATCTATAAATAAAACCATACAATGAAACAGGGCTAACCACATATTTTCCTGTTGCTTAATAGCTCCGAAATAGATGAAATGCAACATGAATTGCCTTTGGTTAGATCCGAGTTTACTGATATTGACGACCCTCGTCCTGTCCATGTCTACATGGAAGGTTCAAGAGGAGTACAACTGATAGGATGAGTTAGCCAGTAGACTTGGTTATATCCTACACCTATTGCAAACAAAGAGGACAATGTCTCCTACCTGACAGACACTTAATTAGGTGCACATGCTGCATAAATCAAGGTGACACTTACTCTCTCCCCTTCCTGCCCGGCTGAACCAGCTATACCAGGAGGCCCAATGAAACCCTGAAAACCAAAGCACACATACAGTACATCTGAACCAGTTTGTAACACTTTGCCTGGAGGTATAATGCAAAGTAAGACTTGTCATGAGCGTGTACGACCACGTAATAAAGTCTTAAAACCACCATCAACATCTAAGGAAGACATCATTTGGACAGATTGTACAGAACAACATATCTTTATGTTGTCTACTGATGGATAAGACAGCGGGGCATTACTGAAATGAAGATTCATCAGTCACCCTCAGACAATGGAAGTTGAACAGGCATGCTGTTGGACCCACAGTACAGTATACGCATAGAGATAAATCATCATATCTCTCTGATGGTATAGTACATACATTTCTAACCTGTACCCCCGCACATTGACTCGGTACCGGTACCCTCTGTATATAGCTTCGTTATTGTTATTTCATTGCGTTACTTTTGATTCAATTTTTTTACTTTCGTTTATTTAGTAAATACATTCTTAACTCTATTTTTTTTAACCGCATTGTTGGTTAAGCGCTTGCAAGTAAGCATTTCACAGTAAGGTCTACACCTGTTGTATTCGGCACATGTGACAAATACAATTTGATTTGATACAGATAAACCACTGTGACATCTAGCAGACTGTTGAATACCTGAACAGGTTTATCTTAAGCCCATCAAAGCAATAGTGTCTCTGAACTCACTGAGTTCTGGGAATCCTGCGTGTCAGGTATGTAAACGTATGTAGCGGTCTTGATTGTAGCCAGATCAGAGATCAGTGATGATGATATACCCCTACTCTAGTGCTGGCATGTTCACATATGTCATATATATATATATATATATATATATATATATATATATATATATATATATATTATTTTTTTTTCATCCCTGACCCGTCCCTTTTGGTAGGCCGTCATTGTACATAAGAATTTGTTCTTAACTGACTTGCCTAGATAAATAAAGGTTAAATACAAAAATGTAAAAATGCATGGCTAGGGAAGCAGGTCAACTGGTCCTGTATCCACGCTGCTCACTAGAAAAGTTACATCTATGGAAAAAACTGTCTTAGCTGACAGGCTAAGAGCCAAATAGAAACGTTTCAAGTGGCCAATTATCCATGCTCGATTGAAAAGTAACATGCGGTGCAACCTTAAAAAATATGTTTCTTAGCTGACAGGCTAAGAGCTGCTGACCACCCGAGAGAAGAAAAGTTACATGCGGCCATTTTTCCACTTTTCCAAGTAACTAGCGGTGCATCTTTCAAAACATTTACATTCATAATTACTCATCCCTCTTTGCTGACAGGCTACGATCTGCTGACCACTTCAGAGAGAGGAGATCAGGCATGTCCATATTTCATCAGTATGGAACATAATACTCATCTGGCGATAGCAAATAACGCCTCATCACCATTACCTCACAAATCACCACTAAAATGAGAGGGAAATATGGAAGGCAAGCTTTCGCTTTTATCCTGACTAGCTAAAAGGGAGAGGAGTGGACACTTGAAGACGCAGAGTCTCGTCCAGTGTGGGGGACAGGAGACTTCTATAATAAGAGCAGACAGCAGTGTGGGATAGTGGCGGACTGGTGGCTTATCTGCTATGTTTTGGTTTCTTCCTTCACTTAAACATAATACAACATGGATTGCAAGTCTCTCTCTCTCTCTCTCTCTCTCTCTCTCTCTCTCTCTATTCTTCAGCAATGGAAAACTACTAGAGATGTCCTCAAACTCATTGAGCCCTGTAGTTTTCCCTAATAGGCTGATATGTCATTCTGTCTCTGACATCATGTTGGCATAAACAAAAATGACAAACTGAGGGACTCTCCTTATACCTTTTTTTAAAACTTTTAATTTACCTACCTCTTCATACCCTCCTCCCAACCTTTCTATCTATGCTCCAGCCCATGCTCTTTTCCCTCCCTCTGTTCTCTAGCGGAGGGAGAGCACGCCTGTGCTTCCTGGGGAAAGGAATGAGCTGCTCTCGCAACAGAGCAGAAGCTCGACTGAGCGAAAACAGATCCCAGACCTGCTCCCAGAGGAATCTGCTGCAGTGGGAGCCAGCACCTTGTTAACACAATACAGGCCCTCTAATAGATCAGCCGTTCCCGGTGGAGCAGACAGGTAATCCCTTCAGGAAATTAACTATTCCTTCTAATAGAGCCGAGTAAAGTGGAGGGGAGGGTAGTAGGGAGCTGTACTTACACGTACACCTTTAGGACCTGGGTTACCTTCTGGCCCAGCCAAACCCTGCAACAAAGGAGAGCAGCATCACACAATACAGTGAAGAGAGACTGTCTGCTACACAATACACTTCCACACATAAAACACTAAATTGTACATTTTAGACATGTAGGGAATGAATAATTTGATTGCATAGACTAATTGTTTAAGGAGTAAAAAGGAATGAGGAAACATGCCAGTCATACTCTCAGCTACATTACACTTCCTTGTTATCATTGTTGTGCACAAACGTTTAGTTCAAAGATTCGTCGTCTATTATACTTATACAACACCTTTCTTCAAAATAATTGTTATTCAATATATAGTTGAAATCAAAATGATAAGGAGTCAAGTGTTAGCTATTTGAATAAAAATTTCAAGCAAAAAGGTCACTAGTTGACAGTTTTTTTCACTAAAGAGAATGAGGAGTATGTCACTACTGTAGTTTGGGGAGAGACAGGTGGACATGATGTGCATTTTTGAGTACAGCAATATGATAGCACACAGGAAGTGATGTGGAACTCTGTGCAATGTAATCAAGCCGAGAGGACGGATGGAGGAATCTGGAGCATATTCACTGCACCTGCCTGCCAGGGTAACCTGCATCCCCAGTCACTCCTGGGAGTCCCGGTATGCCCTGCAGAGGGGGGGGGGGGGGGAGAAAGAGACAAAGAGAGAGAGAGATGGAGAGAGAGAAAAGAGAGGGATGAAAGAAGATAAACATTGGCCCTCGCCAATGCTGCCAACTCAGGAATAAAACAGGCACTGTTTGCCCTCACCCATCCCCCTCCCCTCCTCTGTGCTTCCAGTAAGACAGTGAGTACAGCCAGACTGTAGCAGAACACACACACTCTCTCTCTCTCTCTGGCTCCTCCCCTTCCAGTTCCAGCCTGAACAATCACCTTGGGGCACAGAGTGGCACCTGGTGCTGAAGTCATCTCAACACCTTCATTTACTTTGTAAGTGTGCTGCGTGAGTGCACGCAACGTTTTAGGACATTTGTGTGGAAAGGGGAAACATGTTAATTGTTAGCTTCTTGAGTGGCTGAGGGATTGGTGACAATACAGAGACAGCTGAAGAGTGACTATACCAAATGACTTCCAGGCTACAGCTGCCTGACTCTTTCTCTCTCTCTGTGTGTGTGTGTGTGTGTGTGTGTCATGCTCTAGCCCAAAAATGGTCCATAATGAGATCAGTGACCTAGTCTTTTTCTAAAATAAAAAGGGACAAGTTTGACCCAATGAACACTAACGACTCACCTGTTCTCCAGGCTGTCCTTGTGGCCCTGGATAGCCCTTAGGACCCTGCAGGTAGAGAAAGAAAACATCTTAAATGAGACTGAGAGGAGAATATCACCTGCTCTCTCTTATGGCTCAGCTCAGTTGCCTACATAGTACATACACCATAGTCATACATCATTTACACACACGCGCACACACACACACACACACACACACGTCAGCTCAGACAGAGCCAGCTCAGAGATGTGCCCAGCTCATGAGCTCCATCAGCAGCAGAATTTAATTAAGAATGGAATAATGAATGTGTTTACACAACAAATGTTAATGCATCGTATCGCATCGAACCAAATTAAATCGATTTGTTCTCTAGTGAAACTGAATCGCACCGAATCATTTCAAACTGAAACTGATTTTTCCTGTAACTAAAACAGATTTTTCCTGAGCCCATGTGTCTAGATACATGTCAAATCGTCTTGAAAGGGAAAGATGCACATCCCTAACACCTAATGCAGACTAGGCATCTACTGTACCACTATCAGATTGGTTCTGAATTCCCAATACAGGGCCCCTGACTGACTGAGTTCTTGGCTGTGTGCTTAGGGTTGTTGTCCTGTTGGAAGGGAGAACCTTTGCCCCAGTCTGAGGATCTCCTTGTACTTTGCTCCATTCATCTTTCCCTCGATCCTGACTAGTCTCCCAGTCTCCACTGCTGAATAAAATCCCCCCAGCATGATGCTGCCTCCACCAGGCTTCACCGTAGAGATGGTGCCAGGTTTCCTCCAGACGTGATGCTTGGCATTCAGGCCAAATAGTTAAATCTTGGTTTCATCAGACCAGAGAATCTTGTTTCTCATGGTCTGAGTCCTTTAGGTGCCTTTTAGAAAACTCAAAGAGGGCATTCATGTCCCCTTTACTGAGGAGTGGCTTCCATCTGGCCACTCTACCATAAAGGCCTGATTGGTTGAGTGCTGCAGAGATGGTTGTCCTTCTGGAAGGTTCTCCAATCTCCACAGAGGAACTCTGGAGCTCTGTCAGAGTGACCATCGGATTCTTGGTCACCTCCCTGACCAAGGCCCTTCTTCCCGAATTGCTCAGTTTGGCCGGGCGGCCAGCTCTAGGAAGAGTCTTGGGGACCTTCAATGCTGTAGATTTTTTTTTGTTAGCCTTCCCCAGCTCTACAGACAATTTCTATGACCTCATGGCTTGGCTCTGACATGCACTGTCAACTGTGGGACCTTATATAGACAGGATGTGTGCCTTTCCAAATAATGTCCAATCAATTGAATTTACCACAGGTGGACTCCAATCAAGTTGTAGAAACATCTCAAGGATGATCAATGGAAACAGGATGCACCTGAGCTCAATTTCGAGTCTCATAGCAAAGGGTCTGAATACTTACGTAAATCCTTTTTTTTTTTTTTTTAATACATTTGCAAAACATTTTAATAAACTGTTTTCGCTTTGTCATTACGGAGTATTGTGTGTAGATTGAGGAAAAACATTTATTTAATAAATTATAGAATAAGGCTGTAACGTAACAAAATGTGGAAAACGTCAAGGGGTCTGAATTCTTCCCGAAAGCACTGTATATTCATGAGCTCACCTTGACTGACAGCTCTTTGAAAAGCTTATGTCAAACAACTTGGATGCAATGAGCAGTATTGCAGTAAAATCATCTTTAGCAAATTTGGTGATACCCAAAGTATGGATGTTACATTTGATACCGGAGCTCCGAGGTATGCGTCAAAATCTTTAAGCAGTTTGCTTCAAAGCAGTGTACCGATGGCTGTACCACTTTATCAGTAGGACATGATCAATGAAGTCCGAAGCTTTGTTTCGTCGAACAACCACCTGATTGTTTTGGTATTGGTTTGGTAGAAGACAAAAAGGTTACTCCGCGCATGCGCTACAGCGTGTGGGACATAATCTTTCATCATTTGGTTGCTCTAAATTATTTTGACCAGCAGGTGCCACTAGTGTACACTTATGTTCAAAGCCTCGGCTAATGAACCTATTTTCAACCCAATTGGCTGGAAAGCGTCAACGCTTCAGGGAGCTTTGTTCCGCATCACTAACACAAAGCAACTTGAATATTGAAATTGCATCAATGATGTCTCTTGTGATGCACAGCAGCACTGACAGATGTGTTGACTTGACAGCTGCATCTGAGTTTTGAACACCCCTTTTCCCCCTTTTGTTCTATGCTGGCTGAAGACCTAAGTAGTCAGTAACTACGGTAGCTAACACCAGACACAGATGAAAGCATATAGTATCTTAGCCATTGATGAATAGGGTAAACTTGTAATTATATTTTCTGACACCCTACAGTCAAATTTTGGCACCAGTAGAGTAGCTATCTAGCTATATAAACCACGCCCCTCTGCAAACACGCCTTCTCCAATGTTGGTTCCAAGGCGGTATTTATTTAAATTAGGTAAGAGAATATCATGTTACTATTGGTGTATTAAAATGAGCGTTAAGGGGATGCCACCTTGTCCCCTTAATAAGGAACCCAAGTGTTTGACACAGGAGAGGGGGACCAGTAACTTTATGATCAAACTTTATCAATGGAGAAGTAACAGTCATTTTTCATACTTTGGTCTTCATACTTAGATCTGGTTTACTTCAAATATCATCACATTTCATAAAGACAGTCATACAAGGACAAACATTTCACAATTTTACCATGACTAGCTAGAAAACAGATGTCCAATGAAATAACAGTTGATGCTATACTGACATCACTTTAATGTGAGGCCAGTCGAATGTACTGTATAATTAAGTGAATATGCTTAGTCAGTAATCCTTGATTCGAAGGGTTGGATATTTTCCCGTATTTTACAAATGTTCCAACCCGAGAACAAATCACTTTACTCCCAGGTAACCCAGTATTTCCTGCCAAAACAGGAACTGTCCTTCAAAAGCATATAAAGCATATAAATAGGTCTGTCTGTATTTGATTAAAGCTTTGATCAGAAATTCAAGCCTGATGATATCTGAGCCTGATGATATCTGATACCTGAACCTGATGAAACCTGAGCCTGATGAGACATACATGAAATACATTTCATGAGCCCTACATGAAATACTTTTTAGAATAAGGCTGTAACATAACATGGACAAATTCAAGGGGTCTGAATACTTTACGAAGGCACTGCATGATATAGGTTTATAGGCTACTGCACATTACGCACGACAGACAAACCCCCCCAAAAACATAGATGTAGATATATATGCTCTCTTGGCTAAATAAATGAAACAAGCTCCAGTAGGCTAATCTTTTTGAGTGTGAACTGTATTACTGTACCGTAATGTATTATACTGTATTATATGGAATGGAATTACGCACCTCGTTCAAACCATGATAAAGCTAAGAGAACATGCGATTCTGGTGCAGCACCTGCAGCCTACAAAGTTACATGTGTAACGTGTACGCTAGGAGTCGGGAAGCAAGTACAGGGAGTGAATTTAATAATAAATGAAACATGGAACAAAACAAGAAACACGAGTAGCGTACAGACATATAACACAGAAACAGAATCACACCTCACCAAAGGGAAGCAACAGGGATTTACTGGTGACGTCGGGTCCAAGTGCCGCTGCCGAAGCAACCGGGGATGCCTCAGCTGGCTCGTCAGGCTTCCATGCCTTAGCTGGCGCGACAGGCTCCCAAGCCTTGGCCGGCTCTACAGGTTCCCATGCCTCGGCCGGCTCTACAGGTTCCCGCGCCTCAGCCGGCTCTACAGGTTCCCGCGCCTCGGCCGGCTCTACAGGTTCCCGCGCCTCGGCCGGCTCTACAGGTTCCCGCGCCTCGGCCGGCTCTACAGGTTCCCGCGCCTCGGCCGGCTCTACAGGTTCCCGCGCCTCGGCCGGCTCTACAGGTTCCCGCGCCTCGGCCGGCTCTACAGGTTCCCGCGCCTCGGCCGGCTCTACAGGTTCCCGCGCCTCGGCCGGCTCTACAGGTTCCCGCGCCTCGGCCGGCTCTACAGGTTCTGTGCCTCGGCCGGCTCTACAGGTTCCTGTGCCTCAGCTGGCTCTACAGGTTCCCGCGCCTCAGCAGAAGCGAACGGCCCGCTCCTGGTCCTCAGGACTGCCCCTCTTCTGCGGCTGGAGCAGCGCATCAGGGATGGGGTACCGTCACATCTAACCCTGCTCCCCCTCTCCGGCGCTCGACATCGCCAGTTTATTCATCATTACGCACACCTGCCACCATCGTTACGCGCACCTGCGCCTCATGAGACTCCTGGACTCCATCATCTTCCTGATTACCTTCCCTATATCCGTCACTCCCTTTGGTTCTTTCCCCAGGCGTTATTGACTCTGTTTCTGTTTCATGTCTGTACGCTGATCGTGTTTCTTGGTTTGTACTATGTTCTATTTATTATTACATTTGCACTCCCTGTACTTACTTCCCAACTCCCAGCGTACACATAACAACATGTATAGGCTAGCGAATTTGATTTTGAAATATAATAGGGCCTATTTGTATAATTAGTAGGCTGACACATATATACCTTTCATAATATTTCCCCTAGTGTTATTTTACCTACCTCCTCTTTCTATCTCTATTGTTGAATCATTCCTTCCTCGCTTTTTTAACAGTTAGGCTAAATTAAATAAGTTTTGTTTTCCTTATCTTCATTATTCTAATGACATGCTTAAATAATATAGGACTAGAATTAGATGCAAATGGCTTTCACTTCTCTTCACGTAGATTGAACGGTTATGGGTCTGAATAAATAACTGCTATAGCCTACCGCAATCACAGTAAACAAGAGCTTGCTTCCCTCTTCGAATAGACTATTGGTATAAGAAATGAAAGAAAAAAAACAATGTCCAGCAAACTATTCTAGTCTTAATTTCCTGCATGGGTCTCCAAGGGCTAAGGAGCTGTTACGCTCGTTGTAAAGATTAGACCAAGGTGCAGCGTGGTAAGCGAACATTTTACCTTTATTAAAATGAACACCAACAAAACAAAGAAAATACAAAACGAACGTAAAGTTCTGCAGGCTTCACAGCAGCTATACAAAATCAAGATCCCACAAACTGAGGGAAAAAGGCTGCCTAAGTATGATCCCCAATCAGAGACAATGATAGACAGCTGCCTCTGATTGGGAACCATACTCGGCCTACAAAGAAATAGAAAACCTAGATTGCCCACCCTAGTCACACCCTGAACTAACCAAATAGAGAATTAAAAGGATCTCTAAGGTCAGAGCGTGACAGGAGCGTTTTTTTGGGGAGAGAGGGCAGCTGAGCACAGGTGAGTGTGTATTGCGCAAGAGACAGTCTATAAGGCTAATACTGCATTCAATGTATTACCTGAAAGAGGTAGGCTAGAATATCTTGAACAGGATAATCTATTTTGGATGCAATTTGAATGGAATTGATGTAGAGACAGACTGCTCGTGCGTGCTCTGATTTAAAGCAACAATATTCAAGTGATAGGCTGTTTTAAAACTCTTAAGCTGCAATAAAAAAATCTATCTTTACATTTAACAATATGGTGACCCCCGAAAGACAGACGGAGATGTGTAAATTAGACACACATTCAGTCCTTATATTACTGTAGCATAGGCTATGCTGCAGCAAATGTAGGCCTACCTGTCACAAGAAAAAAAGTTACCATGATGAGATGATAGGTCTACATGCATTGTGAACTGCGCTCTATACTGAGATGGACTGTCTGTCCCAAACATGAGCGTTGATGATTGATGATGCAGAGAGCAGAAAGAAGGCCTTAGAGAAACCAGATATAGACATTGCATATAATTGAACAGTTCCATTTAGCGTCATGCTGTTGATATAAATAATGAATTATCATTTACAGGTTTCTCGCAGTATTTATCTCAGGAAAAGGGAGTGGTTGTGGGTGGTAAATCTTTGTAAATCTCGGTAACCGGGTTCCCACCATTCAACCATACTTGATAGTGTCAAGAAAGGTCTTGTACTGGTCAGAAAACTTTCAGATGTCAAATAAATGAACAGTTGATGCTAAACTGTGTCTAAATGTAGGTCAGTTGAATGTATAATACAAGTGACTGAGCTTGGTCAGTATTCCTTGACACTGTAGCCCAAAGAGGTCTTATGACAGTTAACTCCGATAGAGTCAAACCAGGATACATTCCATGAGCGTAAACACAAATGAACTTGTTGGATGATTCATGAAACTGAGTACTCCTCGTCTTTACCATAAAACATGATGAGAAACATCTAAAGCAGAAAACAACTGGATTACGAGGGAAATCCGAAATAATAATTTAATATAAAATGTAAAAACGGTTCAATAAAAATGAGATATTTCATTCAAAGCCTAGACGGCTTGTTTATAATCCTGTCTTTGTATTACAGCCAGATCCTGAATTTAGGTAAACTAGTGCTTATCCTCAGCTTTTAAAGTTTTATTAAGTTTTCAATCAACCAACAAAACACATTCCACATTCACGGATGTGGCAGACATAAATAATATAAGAAAATAAAATATAAAACAAAACAAACAAACCTTCAGCAGCACTATCAGCGTTCCTATTAGCTATTTCCAGCCTTAGCTGAGACGACAAGCAAAGAATTAGTAATAACAGCACCTTACACAACATGTATCTGTCCATTTCCCTAATCACCCCATTTACTCTGTCCATTTGAAATATAGTTGAGGAGTGGAGACCAGAGTCTATCAAACTTGGGCTGTCTCTTGCAGAGGTCATAAGTGAGCTTTCCAAGAGAAAGAAAGTCAACAATCTGGTCAATCCACATTTTAAACGTAGGAGAAGTATTGGAAGCCCACAATAGAAGAATACATTTCTTAGCAAAGTATGTGATAGTCATAAACAAGTTTTCTCTGTCATGATCAAGAACAAAGTCCTGCTGGGCATTAAGAAGATAGATACATGGGGTCATATCAAACTGTACATCTAGTATTTTCTGTGCCACAGTATGTATAGAGTGCCAAAATCTGGTAATCTCTCTACAACTCCAAAACACATGCATATAGGTTCCACTTTCAGAGGTACACCTTTTACAGTCAGGAGAAATGTATGTATTCATTCTATGGAGTCTCACTGGGGTGTAATACAATTAGTAAAAAAAAATGTAATTAGATTCTTTCATGTTTACATTAGTAGAGGAGCAGTATACCCTGTCGCAAACATCCGCCCATAACTTATCACTGATAGTCAGACAAAGGTCCTTTTCCCAGATTACTTTCAAAGGAGTAAAGGAGGAACCCCCTTTCTCAGAAAGGAGTCTATAGATATAGGAGATTTTACCTTTAATGGATTGTGCTGTAGCAAGAAGGGACTCAATTTCATTCAGCTGAGCTCTAAACCTCCCATTGAAAGTAAATGAGGAAATGACGTGCCTAATTTGTAGATTTTTTTATTTTTTTTTATGGATCTTGGCACATTGAATTCACTTGAAAGGATTTCAGTATAGTGGTTTTCTGATGAAACAGGTCTGAAAAGGTCCTGATCGCTAGAGTATGCCAAATATTAAAGATGGCATCACTCAGGGCTTTTGGCAAGTCTGGGTTGCATACTATAGGCGAGTGAGAACATATTTGGGAGGAAATGCCCAGGTATTTCTTACAGTCCCTCCATGCTAGTAGGGTGCTGTAAATCACAAAGGTTTTGCCTATGTTGCCCACTTCAATAAAGTTATTAATGAATATAATTGATCTTAGAGGCAATGAACCACAGGATTGGGCTTCTATCTGAATCCACATTGAGTCTTGTCTGTTTGTGATCCATGTTAGCATGTTGCGGAATTGGGCAGACCAGTAGTACAATCAAAGAGTATCCTAAGCTTTTAACAAACAACAAATCCTTCTAACTGTAATGCAACTGAGTTTTTAGTTCATTTAAAACCCTGTTGTTTTTATCTTCAACTTTATAATTTGTCATTGACGGCCATAACAACAACAATGTTGTTGCTAAAAGTAGGTTAGCTTACTCATATTTTGGGGGGACAGTAGAGCGAACCTTTTTAACAGGCCTGCGTTTCCGTGTAGCTCCTCTCCTCCACCGTTTCCTAGGTTGTGACACAGGAACCTTCACACTCAATAAAAAGCCTACTCGGGGGTAAGGGGCTTAGGCTGAAGTCATTTCCTCTGAAAATACCTTCCCAGGGCACAGTTGATGGCCTGGGTATTAGGTTCAGCTACTGCAAACATTGGTCTGTGTCCTCCTGGGAGGCAAGGTAAAGGCCAACCTTTGGAGATCAGACCTGGGTACAAATACTATTTGAAATCTTTCAAATATACTGAGTGTTCGCTTTAGCCTGCCTGGAGTTTTCTATTGGTTCCATGCAACAGGCAAGCTCTATCAAGCACAGCTACATTATTTGAAAGGATAATATTTGAACCCAGGTCTGAGGGACAGACAGAGGAGGGCTAGCGGCTTAAAGTAGCAGTCCACAGCCAGCTGCTGCATGTTGAGACAGATAAGGGCTCTCATCTCTGAGACTAACCTGAGGAGAGTTGTGCGAGCTGTGCGTGCTGATGTATGAATTTAATTGGTTTCCTTCTCTGCTTCCTCTTTCTCCTCATGCCATTTTCTCTTTTGAAGAGGCATCGGATGGTGTGCCTGTCATCAGGGGCCATAACCTCCCTCAGAATGCCTTTACTCTTAAAGATTCAGGCAAGGAGTCCCGGAGCCCGGCCGCAGACGGGTCCCGGGGCGACGCACGCGAGTGTGTGTGCATGCGTGCGTGTGTATATGTGTGCGTGTGTGTCCAGCCCTATGGAGCGACAGCAGGGTGGGCTGAGGTGGTTTAGGACTAGGAGCTCCCCGGCCCCTGTCTGAGAGACAGACCCTCTCTGTGAATGGTAACATTATCCTGATTCCTGAACACAGCCACAACCCACTGGAGGCCTCTGCTTAAGGTGTGGCTAATACTTATGAAGTTTATACAGCGGGAACATCATGTGTAAGGCGAGCGGAAATAGCTCAGATTCAGAACAGAAGCTCATGCAGGGAACTCATTAAATTACAATCTGATAATCTAATTGGATCACGGTCAGTTCTCATCATTTATGCCTTCAAAGAGCCAATGGAATGACAGTTGCTTTAGATAATATGCTTACAGTATGTCACAGCCAGAGGTTAAAAAAAGCCCCGATGTTATAACCGTTAAACTCTTACCGTTGGACCTGCAAACCCATCTGGACCTGGAAGGCCTTGTGGACCTCTGTCACCCTGGGAACAAAAGGAGAAAACCATGACAACGTTAGACTTGATCCAACAAGTTATTAGCAAGTCAATGAACTGTAACTATTAAGAGATATCGGATAAGGATTAGAAGGCAGATATTAAATGAGACGAAACAGGGAGCTGCAGCTGGAAATGGTTAGAACACAGGCCAAGAGAAATATCACTGACTGATAATAGGTAGCAACTGTGCCAAAGCTTTACAGAGAGAGACACTAAGATATCAGAAGATAAATATCAGAGGAGTACAGGATATGATTAGAGATGAAGAGAATGATACAAGGAAGTTGGCATGAATTGAGAGAGTGAGAGAGGAGAGGAGGAAATACCGGTCAGAACGAAGGGTTAGAAAACCTCTAAACGTGTAGTTGTGGAGTAAATAAAAAAGGGAACAGATGTTGCTAAAGTGAAGATATGGGGCCAGAGTGGATGAGTGAAGTACTGGTTTTTGAAGGGGAGAATAAGGAGAGGCAAGAGATTGAGAGTGAGAGCAGAAGATGGAAAGCAGACAGAAAAACCAGTAGCGAGGGATTGAGGGACAGTTAGATGTTGAGAAACAGAGAAACAGAGAGAGAAACAGAGAGAGAAAGCCATTCTGTCTGTCTGTCTGTCTGTCTGCCTGCCTGCTGGCCAGACTAGACTAGGTCAGATCATTCTTTACCTTGTCTCCTGGGGGGGCCTGACCTGGGGACAGTCCTGGATCGCCCTTAGAGCCCTGACAGTGACAGAGAGTCAGGGTCAGCACTTATTTATAGCAGCCAGAACCTCCACTACATACAGGGAATATCAAAGTGCAAAGGTAAAAAAATAAATATCTGTGCTGCTCTTTACTGTGGCGAAGTTCGCCACCCGATTCAACAGTACCGTCTTTTCCAATAACAACAAAGTGATGGGAAAGATTTCCGAACAAACTAAACTCCTCAGTGGCTTCAGGGGTGATGTGTGAGTGACTTACAGACACCACTTCTTATCTCCTTTATGACTGAATGATCTGCGCTGTTCCTCCGTTAAGGTTGACATGGCTTTCTGCAAAGCGTCTTTCAAGTCTCAGCCAATGACTGGAGACCTGACTAAGTTATTGACAACTGTGATTGGTGGGGATGGGTCCTAAGCTTCTCTTGAGTTACAAACCCACCCCAGAGCTGAGGAGATACATTTTTATCTTAGCAGACACTCTTATCCAGAGCAACTTACAGTAGTGAATGCATACATTTCATACATTTTTTTCCCCGTACTGGTCCCCAGTGGGAATCAAACCCACAACCCTGGTGTTGCAAACACCATGCTCTACCAACTGAGCCACACAGGACCCCTATACAGACAGTGGAAACGTACACACACTAACAAAGGGACAGAATGCTACAAAAGGATGACTGCATTGTAGACACCTACTTTCCCCTTTTTAACCACAACATGTCACAGTAATTCAAGTTTATTCTATACCCTCCACTCAATGAAAGTCCAAACATTTCCCAGGCCATTGAGTACTCTTACTTCAGTACGCCTAAACACGAAATTACACACAATCCACATTTTCGGGGCCTGAGACAAATGTTAAGCCATTGTTTTATTTACCCTCTTAACAGAAGTGCATGTTTAGACTCTGGGTCCTCTAGTCTGGTCAAGGGATGCTCTGCCCGAGTACAGGTGACACCTCAGAGGCATATACTACAATACCTGTTCATCACTACTGATTACCTGCTCTCAACAAGTATTTCTCTCCGGGGGTTTGAGCATTACATTTCACTGGTTTTGACTGACAGCCCATTCAAGCATTCATCTGTTAAGGGCAGGAAGGGGTGTGTGTGTGTGTGTGTGTGTGTGTGTGTGTGTGTGTGTGTGTGTGTGTGTGTGTGTGTGTGTGTGTGTGTGTGTGTGTGTGTGTTGTATCGCAGCAGGAGTTACTGGCAGTGAAACCTTGATTCCTTCTCTTCTTCTCTTCTCTGTTTGAAAAATGTCAACAGTGCATGGCGTTCATTTAAAGCCTCTATCAGATCCCACTAGCCATTGGTCATAACATTTCATGCTGCGCTCAAATAACCGTCAAACTGAAGCTTTTCAGCTTTCAGCACATCAACCAGGGACCTCAGAGAGACACAGGTCTGCTTGTTTTTTTATATTCTCATCCCTCTGTTTCTTCCCTTCATCCCTTAGACTTCACAACACAATTTACAAACAAAGACAAAGAGTTCCTCTCTCTCCGACCCCGCCTCCAGTGTGGGTCTGAGGATGAGTCATTGTGTGTGTATGTGGTGTTAGCTATAGTGATTTAGGATGTTTCAAAAGAACCCAATGGGGAAGCCTCAAGGGCCATGGCTGGCCTCCCATGGTGTCCACTACAGGGTCAAAGGGCACACCAGAACACATCCATCAATCTCTGAGCCCTCTTTCTGACAAATCAGAGAGGAAAACAGGACATTGCTGTCTCTGTGTGCGGTCCGGAAGCCCTTACGGAAAAACCACATGAATTTTACGTGATCCATGAGATTTTATGTGAAGTTAATGTGATAACGTGTGAAAACATGATCTCATGTGAAATAAATGTGACAACATGGGGATGCAACATTTCCACATGTGCTAACATGAAACTGCACGT
Source organism: Salmo trutta (assembly GCF_901001165.1). Classification (NCBI taxonomy): domain Eukaryota; kingdom Metazoa; phylum Chordata; class Actinopteri; order Salmoniformes; family Salmonidae; genus Salmo; species Salmo trutta. The sequence continues at coordinate 33,016,479 of NC_042960.1, read as the reverse complement.
GACAACATGTGAACATGTGAAAACATGATCTTGTGTAATACAGTGCATTCAGATGAGACTCGAAATTGAGCTCAGGTGCATCATGTTTCCATTGATCATCCTTGAGCTGTTTCTCCAACTTGATTGGAGTCCACCTGTGGTAAATTCAATTGATTGGACATGATTTGGAAAGGCACACATCCTATCTATATAAGGTCCCACAGTTGACAGTGCATGTCAGAGGAAAAACCAAGCCATGAGGTCGAAGGAATGGACCGTAGAGCTCCGAGACAGGATAGTGTCGAGGCACAGATCTGGGGAAGGGTACCACGTTAGCTAGCCAGTAACTTATCCAGTATATGTTGACATCATTTCAAAGGATTCCTTTTTGAAGGGAAGCTGTAGAGATCAGTAAGAAATAGCAGTTCTGTAACCAAATATTAATTAATTATAAAGTTAAGCATTACATAAACTGGTATGATGGTGCATTGATAAGTTATACAGTTTAAAGCCGTTGTTTTTGTGTTTTTGCCCAAAGTTGAACTTTAATGCACTCCAGACCAAAAGGTTAAAAGTTCAAATCCCGAGAGCGTTAATGCGTTAATGTTCCTGAGAACTGCAACTTTTTCGTTGGTGTAATCACACAATTATTGACTTGATTCTGGGCAACTTTTAGCAGTAAGGTACACATCTGCAGTTAGCAAAAGAGTGCCATCTGCACTGATATTTTATTTATCAATTAATCTGACCATTCTCTCATTGATTTCATTTACAGATTTTTGCAATTTGAGGATTTTCTGTATAGTTGTCTAATGTTGGTGGGGCATATTATTCTGTTTCATTGTTACTCCTGAATCACTATGTGTCACGTCCTGACCAGTAAAAGGGGTTATTTGTCATTGTAGTATGGTCAGGGCATGGCAGGGGGTGTTTGTTTTGGGTGTTTTGATGCTTTGTTCTATGTTTTATATTTCTATGTTTATTCTAGTTCTATGTTGGTTTTTGGAAATTACCTCCAGTTAGAGGCAGCTGATTGTTGTTGTCTCTAATTGGAGGCCATATTTAGTTGTGTTCGTTTCACTTGTGTTTTATGGGTGGTTGCTTTCTGTATAGTTGGGTTACCTTACAGAACTGTTGGTTGTCGTTTATTGTTTTCGTTTAAGTGTTCACTTTATTTAGTAAATAAGGAAGATGATCACTATCCCCGCTGAGTTTTGGTCTCCTCAATACGACCGGTATGACACTATGATAAATATGGTAGTTTTTCTTGAGTTTATTTTTCGCAAAGCTGAGATTCACTTTGAACTCAAGTGTAAGAATAAAGGTGAAATCAGTTATCAACACAGGCGTGGTCGTGTAGAAGGAAAAATTGGTATGCCGTGAACCAAGAGGTTGTGAGTTAAAATCCCAGGTGACGACATGTTGAATAATAATTACTGTATAAATAAATAAACAAACACAATGTAGTCATGTAAAGCACATTCGGAAAGTATTCAGACCCTTTGACTTTTTGCACATTTTGTTACGTTACAGCCATATTCTAAAATTGTTTAAAAAAAGTTTTAAAAATCTACACACAATACCCCATAATGACAAACAGGTTTTACATTTTTTTGCAAAAGTATTAAAAATAAAGAAACTGAACTATAACATTTACATAAGTATTCAGACCCTTTAGTCAGTACTTTGTTGAAGCACCTTCGAGAGCAATTACAGCCTCCAGTCTTCTTTAGTTTGACGCTACAAGCTTGGCACACCTGTATTTGGGGAGTTTCTCCCATTCTTCTCTGCAGATCCTCTCAAGCTCTGTCAGGTTGGATGGGGAGCGTCACTGCACAGCTATTTCCAGATTTCTCCAGATATTTTCAATTCGGTGCAAGTCCGGGCTCTGGCTGGGCCACTCAAGGACATTGGCTGTGTGCATAGGGTCGTTGACTTGTTGGTAGGTGAACCGTCGCCCCACTCTGAGATCCTGAGTGCTCTGGAGCAGGTTTTCATCAAGGATCTCTCTGTACTTTGCTACATTCATCTTTACCTCGATCCTGACTAGTCTTCCAGTCCCTACCGCTAAAAAACATCCCCACAGCATGATGCTGCCACCACCATGCTTTACCGTAGGTATGGTGCCAGGTTTCCCCAGACGTGACGCTTGGCATTCAGTCCAAAGTGTTCAATCTTGGTTTCACCAGACCAGAGAATTTTGTTTATCATGGTCTGAAAGTCCTTTAGGTGCCTTTTGGCAAACTCCAAGCAGGCTGTCATGTGCCTTTCACTGAGGAGTGTCTTCCATTTAGCCACTCTACCATAAAGGTCTGATTGGTGGAGTGCTGCAGAGATGGTTGTCCTTCTGGAAGATTCTCCCATCTCCGCAGAGGAATTCTGGAGCTCTGTCAGAGTGACCATCGGGTTCTTGGTCACCTCCCTGATCAAGGTCCTTCTCCCCCGGTTGCTCAGTTTGGCCGGGCGGCCAGCTCTAGGAAGAGTCTTGGTGGTTCCAAACTTCTACCATTTAAGAATGAGGACACTGTCCTTGGGGACCTTCAAAGCTGCAGACATTTTTTGCTACCCTTCCCCAGATCTGTGCCTCGACACAATCCTGTCTCGGAGCTCTACGGACAATTCCTTCCACCTCATGGCTTGGTTTTTCCTCTGAAGTGCATTGTCAACTGTGGGACCTTATATAGACAGATGTGTGCCTTTCCAAATCATGTCCAATCAATTGAATTTACCACAAGTGGACTCCAATCAAGTTGTTTCAACATCTCAAGGATGATCAATGGAAACAGGATGCAGCTGAGCTCAATTTCGAGTCTCATAGCAAAGGGTCTGAATATTTATGTAAATAAGGATTTATTTTTTTATGTGCACAAATGTCTAAAAACCTGTTTGCACTTTGTCATTATGGGGTATTGTGTGTATATTGACGAGATTGTTACATTACAGCCTTGTTTTTTTTTAAGTCAACAATGTGGAAAGGGGGAAGGGGTCTGAATACTTTCCGAATGCAGTGTATGTCAAATATGTCAATTGTAAACACTGTTAAAAGCACTGTGTATCATAACGACTCATTTTGGTTTTCACATGTGATGTGTAATGTTCCTAAACAACATTTTCACATGTGAAAATTCACACATTAATTTGTTCCAATCATGTGGTTTTTCAGTAAGGGAGATTTACATAAAGTACAATTTTCTGTCCAACTATGCACAAACAACTTGAAACCTACACTTATCCACTTAAAGAAATACCATTTTCACATCAGAATTATAGTGAAATTGACAAGGGGCAGCATAATGAAATTGTATAATGTTTTTGTTTACACTTCCAAATTGTGAATGGGTAGGGTTTGAATTGGAGCTTACACACCAACTACAGGGGCGTCTGGTGCCAACTCCCAACCAACTCTCACCACAGACAAGGTTAGGTTAACGAACTTGCCACAGCCACCACACCACAGCCGTCTGCACAGCACAGCCCACATCCCACATCCCTGTCAGAGCTAGCTGAGTCTGAAAAACTCCAGCTGTTTTTATGGTTTATATGACGACTCGTGATACAGATGAGAAAGGTGACGAGCCTACAATGCATCCATCCACATTGATGGCCATCTTGAACGTCACACAAGAACAGCAATTTAAGCTATTAAAGTAATTAAATTGCTAATAAATAAGGAAATTATCTCAATTACCACATGTAAGACATTAAACGAGTCTCCCTGTCCCGTCTCTATATTCCCATTGAATAGGACAAGAACAATACAATTCCCATATGAGGCAAACCAACAGCAATAAACCCCTAACCATCAGGATTCCAGAGGTTTGGGAAAGGCTGGCTGGGAAGCAGGTGTGTTCTTCCACTTATACAGTTACACAATATTCTTGGAAAAATGTTTCACAATCGTCATTTTCAGGTAAAGAACAAAACAATCACATACCCCCTACATGAAACAGTAAACCGTTTATGGCAGGAACCAGCACGAACCAGTTGGACGGTCCTTTGATATCCATAGACGGGCAAGTTTTTTCACATGACCTCCTGTGTGTGCAGGCGCTTGCCTATTTGCATTTTTTTTTTACGGGTGTTATAGTAAAGACCATAAGCAGCTTGTGAGTTTCAAGTTTGGGGAAGCTTACAATTTATCCTACCATTTCTACCTATCTGAGTGAAAGTTATGATATATGCACATTATCATTTCAATAATTAAGTTTTCATTTCTCAAAATCATTGTCACATGGTTAATCATAAAGTCTGAAGTAAAATTATAAAAATCTGAAAGTTAGTTGAATTTTAAGGCGAGAGCACCAGCCTCTGCCATTAGGACACATTGATACACTGTGGTCCATTGGCGGCTAAAGAAATTAGCACATAGAACCAATAGGCCAATGCAGCAGTAAGCCTATAACTTCCATCGTTAACTAAGTAAAATACATAGGCCTAAAGCCGAGAAATAAATACAGTAGAAAATATCCTGATGAAAATTCCTGTTCTTTCAATCATATTCATCTCTCTACTCCGCCTGTCTGCCTCCATTTCGAGCTGTCTTGACTTGATCTGTTGCTAGTGAAGTGCAACATTGTATCAAATCATCAACTTGATCGGCCCAAAGCTGTTGCTAGCACACTTGCAACATTGCATCAACTATCCTATTCCAGGCTCTCAGAGTTTCCCATGCCAGTGAGCTCGGGACAGACAGCTGTTTTTTAGGATGTTTCCACTGGATATATGGGAACATCGGATCATGATAGTTTACTAATTCACACAGAGGCTTGGTGATTATCGAGGCCGTGACTGTTGGAAAGATTTTTCAAATACTGAAGAACTATAATTTGCAATGGATGTAAAAAAAAACGGACTTTATTTGCAATGTGTGAGGCGAAGAAAAAATTACTGAGAAGCTCAGCTTATTAGTGGTGGACGTGGTGAGTTAAGACAACCAGACATTGCCAAATGGGCACTTTCAGAGGAGGAACGTCTTGATGCAATTAAAGCCTTTAAGTCTGGGAAAACTCCAGGGCTGGATGGAAAACCAGTTGAGGTAAAACAAACCTTTGTTGATGTACTCAGAGGACCGTTATTAGCATGTTTTAACCACTCATATAAAAAAAGGGTAGATTATCAGTTACTCAACAAGAAGGTCTAATTTCATTATTACTGAAACAGGACCCAAGTGGTAAATATAAAGATCCAGTCCATTGAAAAAAATGTGGAGGCCCCTTACACATCAGTGTTGTGATGCAAAAATTTGAGCAAAATGTATAGGGCATAGAATTAAAAAGGTATTTTTGGATATTATACATCCTAATCAGACAGGTTTTTTACATAGACGAAACATTGGAGATAATATAAGACAAGTACTGGAAACAATAGAACACTATGAAAAATCTGGGAAACCAGGCCTGGTATTCATAGCTGACTTTGAAAAGGCTTTGATAAAGTACAACTGGAATTTATATATAAATGCCTGGAATATTTCAGTTTTGGAGAATCTCTTATACAATTGGTCAAAGTTATGTATAGTAATCCTAGGTGTAAAATAGTAAATAATGGCTACTTCTCAAAGTATTAAACTGTTGAGAAGTAAAACAAGGTTGTCCACTATCGGCATGTCTATTTATTATGGCCATCAAAATGTAAGATACAACATTAAATAAATATAATATTACTGTTAAACTCAAATATACTAATTGAGAATTTTTTTTTTATAATCTTTGTAAATTAGATCATAAATAGGACTGGTGGAGTTATGTCACACATGTGGCTAACAAAAATATATGGAAATGTCTGCTCTACCCAAAATTACATTACCGCAAAAGTGGAAGGGGGAGAAAGTAAGGAACTTGTCTGTCGGCCGTGCATTAAAGACCAAAATTGGTTAAGGAAAATTGTGAACCAGTTTAATTTAAGGACCAAAAGAATGACAGCTGTGCCACATAGATTAGAAAATTGTAAGGATCAACGCTGGTAGACGGGAAGCAAGTACAGGGAGTGAACATTTAATTAACAATGGACATGGAACAGGACAGCGTCTGGACATGAATACACGGGGAACCAATGGAGGAACAAACCGATAGCTGGGGCAATCAACAGTGAAGGAGTCCAGGTGAGTACAGTGAGCCCTGATACACGTAATGATGGTGACAGGTGTGCGTAATGAAGGGCAGCCTGGCAGAGAGGGAGAGTGGGAAGAGATTTTTGATGTACCAATTTCATGGCACATGGTTTATGAACTGATAGACAAAACAGATTAAAAATTAAGAGTTTTTCAATTGAAATTATTATACAAAAATCTTGCAATCTTGCATACACTATAAGCTTATGAAAATAAAGAGAGTCGCACACGCCCTATATAAACACCCTGTAATTTATTGGGTAAATCACCTAATAAATTACTGGGAGTTTATACAGTTGAAGTCGGAAGTTTACATCCACTTAGGTTGGAGTCATTAAAACTTATTTTTCAACCACTCCACAAAATTCTTGTTAACAAACTCTAGTTTTGGCAAGTTGGTTAGCACATCTACTTTGTGCATGACACAAGTCATTTTTCAAACAATTGTTTACAGACAGATTATTTCACTTATAATTCACTGTATCACAATTCCAGTGGGTCAGAAGTTTACATGCACTAAGTTGACTGTGCCTTTAAACAGCTGGGAACATTTCAGAAAATGATGTCATGGCTTTAGAAGCTTCTGATAGGCTAATTGACATCATTTGAGTCAATTGGAGGTGTACCTGTGGATGTATTTCAAGGCCTACCTTCAAACTCAGTACCTCTTTGCTTGACATCATGGGAAAATCTAAAGAAATCAGCCAAGACCTCAGAAAATAAATTGTAGACTTCCCCAATTCTGGTTCATCCTTGGGAGCAATTTTTAAACGCCTGAAGCTACCACGTTCATCTGTACAAACAATAGTACGCAAGTATAAACACCATGGGACCACGCAGCCGTCATACCGCTCAGGAAGGAGACGTGTTCTGTCTCCTAGAGATGAACGTACTTTGGTGCCAAAAGTGCAAATCAATCCCAGAACAACAGCAAAGGACCTTGTAAAGATGCTGGAGGAAACAGGTACAAAAGTATCTATAGCCACAGTAAATCGAGTCCTATATCAACATAACCTGAAAGGCCGCTCAGCAAGGAAGAATCCACTGCTCCAAAACCGCCAGACTACGGTTTGCAACTGCATATGGGGCCAAAGATCATACTTTTTGGAGAAATGTCCTCTGGTCTGATGAAACAAAAACAGAACTGTTTGGCCATAATGACCATCGTTATGTTTGGAGGAAAAAGGGGGATGCTTGCAAGCCGAAGAACACCATCCCAACCGTGAAACACGGGGGTGGCAGCATCATATTGTGGGGGTGCTTTGCTGCAGGAGGGACTGGTGCACTTCACAAAATAGATGGCATCATGAGGAAAGAAAATTATGTGGATATATTGAAGCAACATCTCAAGACATCAGTCAGGAAGTTAAAGCTTGGTCGCAAATGGGTCTTCGAAATGGACAATGACCTCAAGCATACTTCCAAAGTTGTGGCAAAATGGCTTAAGGACAACAAAGTCAAGGTATTGGAGTGGCCATCACAAAGCCCTGACCTCAATCCCATAGAAAATTTGTGGGCAGAACTGAAAAAGCGGGTGCAAGCAAGGAGGCCGACAAACCTCACTCAGTTTCACCAGCTCTGTCAAGAGGAATGGGCCAAAATTCACCCAACTTATTGCGGGAAGCTTGTGGAAGGCTACCGGAAGAGTTTTACCCAAGTTAAACAATTTAAAGGGAATGCTACCAAATACTAATTGAGTGTATGTAAACTTCTGACCCACTGGGAATGTGATGAAAGAAATAAAAGCTGAAATAAATCAATCATTCTCTCTACTATTATTCTGACATTTCACATTCTTAAAATAAAGTGGGGATCCTAACTGACCTAAGACAGGGAATTTTTACTAGGATTAAATGTCATGAATTGTGAAAAACGCCGTTAGTCAGCACCTCTACACAAAATTATTATCTCTGGGTGTGTGGCAGCACATATTTTTTTCTTCTGATATATGAGGATACAAGCATCCCAGCTCTGCAGATTTTGCTGCAAGAGACTGATTTATTAAATCATTTGTTTTGGTAGTGTCCATATGTATTTGGTCGCAGGTTCAGGAATGGCTGAAGAATTGCAACATTTACCTGAAGCTAACTCTGCAAATAGCACTGCTGGGTGATTTGAAAAGTCATAGTCAATCGATCAATAATATAATAATACCCTTATGGATAAATATTTTTGCTAATTTACAATCTGTAGAACCTATGAGAATAGAAAGGTTCAGAACTTTTTTTGAAACAGCACAGTTGAAAAATATATAGCAAATAGCAGTGGTGTAAAGTACTTAAATAAAAATACTTTAAAGTACTACTTACCCCCCAAAAATGACTTCTGTACTTTACTAATTATATTGTTTACAAATGTTACTTCTACTTACCTACATTCCTAATTTAAAATGATGTACTTTTAACTCCATACATTTTTCCTGACACACAAAAGTACTCGTTTGTAAATTATGACTGTGTTGGAGTGCCCATGACTATCCATAAATAAATAAAAAACAAGAAAATGGTGCAGTCTGGTTTGCTTAATATAAGTAGATTTAATTTAAGTAGATTTTAGCAATTACATTTACTTAGACTTTTACTCAAGTAGAATTTTCCTGATTGACTTTCACTATTACTTGAGTAATTTTCTATTAAGATATCTTTACTTTTACTCAAGTATGACAATTGGGTACCTTTTGTTCCTCTGTCCAGAGTTGCAAAGAAAAAGACATGTCTCAGACTCGCCAATAAAAATAAAACATTAAATGGGCAAAAGAACAGACACTGGACAGACGAACTCTGCCAAGAAGGCCAGCATCCCTGAGTCGCCTCTTCACTGTTGACGTTGAGACTGGTGTTTTGCGGGTACTATTTAATGAAGCTGCCAGTTGAGGACTGTTTCTCAAACTAGACACTCTATTGTACTTGTCCTCTTGCTCAGTTGTCCACCGGGGCCTCCCACTCCTCTTCCTTTTCTGGTTAGGGCCAGTTTGCACTGTTCTGTGAAGGGATTAGTATACAGTGTTGTACAAGATCTTACATTTCTTGGCAATTTCTCGCATGGAATAGCCTTCATTTCTCAGAACAAGAGTAGACTGACGAGTTTCAGAAGAAAGGTCTATGTTTCTGGCCATTTTGAGCCTGTAATCGAACCCACAAATGCTGACGCTCCAGATACTCAACTAGTCAAAAGAAGGCCAGTTTAATTGCATCTTTAATCAAGACAACAGTTTTCAGCTGTGCTGTTGCAAAAGGGTTTTCTAATGATCAATTAGCCTTTTAAAATGATAAACTTGGATTAGCTAACACAACGTGCCATTGGAACACAGGAGTGATGGTTGCTGATAATGGGCCTCTGTACAACTATGTAGATATTCCATTAAAAAAAGTCAGCCGTTTCCAGCTACAATTGTCATTTACAACATTACATTGTAAATACACTGTATTTCTGATCAATTTTATGTTATTTTAAATGGCCCAAAAAATTGCTATTCTTTAAAAAACAAGGACATTTCTAAGTGACCCCAAACTTTTGAATGATATTGTAGACTGAGGGGTGAACTTAAAAGCCCTAACCCACAATCGCAGTGCTATTGAGCAATGATGCTTATCATCATTGCTCGCACTGCAAGTTATGGGGGTACTAAATATGGTATGAAATTGGCCAGCTCTTTTAGGAGTTTACAGTATAATCACATACTGTATGTTTCAGAACATATAGGGTGTATGATCTGATCTGGAGGGCCCCAATGTTGTCGTTTCTATTAAAATGGCTGTAAGATCTCCATGTCATAATATTCTCTGTCAGAATCACAACGACTTTCAGGAAAGAGGTTTTCTGAGAAGAGCATCTGCTACCGGTTTCGGAGCACCTCGAATTCAGTGTAGACAGGGAATTTTCTACGGTAAATTTTCTTAAACATATCAACGTCTTGCATATGCAGTCAATTCTCCACATTTAAATTTGATTTCAAAATATGGAAACTGCCCTAAAGGCACAGATCTACAATCAGAGGGTTCGGAATTGTTACTCCATTAGTTATCAACAGAGCCGGTACATCAAGCTACCATCACTAAAACATAATCCAGAAAATATTGCTGATGTCAGCCTTTAATGCAATCACTGTTAGTATTCATGTTATATTTCTGCTCATCTAAGCCTCATTCGGAATGAGTGAACTTGAGCAAGTCAATTTAATGTTACTAAGGACCCACCAGTTCAGGACAGAGGTCAAGTCAACCCCTTGCATTAAAAGTCATCAGAGACTTCACATTACTGCAAGGTTATCTTATAATTGAGGGAAATACATGTGTATCCTTCTCTTTCAAGATGAAATTAATCAACACTCCTTCCTCCTCACCAACAGCAGGGGTTTTTACATGCATCTATTTAACCACCATCACTTCTTTTCCCGTCCCGCCCCTCCCCCTTAACTGCCTACTCAATCAAATGACAGACACAGGTATTTTCCCCTCCTCCATCAGCAAATAACAACCAATCAAAGGCCTCTGTCATGCCCACGGGGCACTTTCCACCCAAAAACTCTGCTGCTGCTATTCACCACAGCAATAGCTGGGAAAAGTAACTTTTATTTACCTAGGCAAGTCAGTTAAGAACAAATTCTTATTTCAATGACGGCCTACCCTAGCCAAACCCAGACGACGCTGGGCCAATTGTGCGCCGCCCTATGGGACTCCCAATCACAGCCAGATGTGCTGCAGCCTGGATTCGAACCAGGGACTGTAGTGATGCCTCTTGCACTGAGATGTGCCACTCGGGAACCCGAGAAGAGTCTATCCCTTCCAAAGACACGTTGATCTGAGCACCATAGCGATATACGTTTTTATCTCAATATTAGGCACCTACCACCCACTCTGTAGCGGAGTAATGTTGCTTACCATTCATTTAAATTGCCTACCATAATGAAAAAATATTAAATGAAGTACTATTCCTCAGAAGTTAAACAAAAATCATAACGTTGACCCCAAGATTAGTAAGATACTAGTCTCTCTAGACAGACGGGTTGCCTCGCACAATGTTCCATCTTAACACTTCTGTACGTATACAACATCAGTTTGGTATACACTGTTAAAAGTGCTTTGTAACACCAAAACTAGTGGCAATTGAGCTGCCCCCAACGCGTAGGAGACAACCTTAACTTTACTAAAGTATTGAAACACATTGTCCTGAGATGTTTTGAAAGATTACATGGTGTGTTGTAACATCATTTAGTCAAGTGTTACGCAACACTTTGCCAGGGACTGGGAGCACTAATGGAAAAGGGTGAAAACACAAGTATGATGTTTAGAGTTCTGTTTAGTGCAGAATTAGATACCTTCTCCTTTGGTGTCGTTTCCTCTAAAACTATTGTGGTGTTTCAAATCCTGTCTATTGCAAAATTAGATCACTTCTTCTGGAGTGCTTTAATGTTTAACATTGATTTATGTATCTGATCATTTGCCAGTTTAATCCATTTTGGCAGGTATTGTTGAGCACAGTAGTAACTAGAGGTTTTACTGCAATTTTCCTCTATCATTAAATATGTGGGAATGGGTAGTCTCATCACTGATGTCATTTTGCCTGAAGATTTCGATATTTGTTCACCATTACACCTCATGGTACAACAAGCTGCTTAATACTAATATAGAAGTATACTTGTCTTTCTTCAAACATGCATATAACACTGTGTAAAATGTTTGAATTACCCACAATCCTCTAAAAACAGAGCCACGTGGCAAGATAGGAAGTGGGATTCAATTACAGCTTCCGCCTGTCCCACCTTTTACATGCACCGAAAACCCCCAAAAGTGTTTTAACAACACTTTCTTGAAAACACTAATATTCAGATTGAAAAACCACTTTGGGTCTTTTAGAGTAATTTTATTGTTTTAAAACACTGTCTGTGTATCATAACACTTACATTGGGTTTACATTCCACCACCAGATCTCAGGTTAGGTGCACCACTATTCCATGGTTTCATTACACAATCATGGTGTATTGAGTGTTTCTATTTTTACAGTGTAGAGGAAAGGGCAGAGTTGGGACATCCGTCTTTCCTACATCACTGCACTAACCGCTTGATGCCCTAGCATAAACATCCCCGGACACAAACTAGTAGCTATCAAGATGAAGATCACTGAAGGTATTTTTAAGGACTACATTTCCCAAGTGGCTAGTTTGCATCAACTACCTTTACGAAAACTACTGCTAACATTTTGCCGGCAAACTTAGGTTTCGAATTATAACGTTCTGGCATGTCTGCCTCGTGATTTGTTGGGAGCGTTCTGTCTGTAGTCTTCTGTCTGAAGATGACCCTCCTCAGAACAATTTTTGGCCCTTTTTGAAGTTGCCATGAGAATCTTTAATTAATCCCAGACCTAGTGCTGTTGCTGCCCTAGGTCTGGGATTTCCGAGACTGATTAGCTACTGCTTCCCTCCCACTAGGATTAGACCTTACCCTTTTCTGGAGCAAAGGAGTCTGGGAGTCAGACTATGACATTGAACATTACAGCCAGGGCCCTGTCAATAAAACTGGTCCTGGCTGACCCCTGGGGGCCTCCACATCCCACAACATTAACAAGGCTCTCTCTGGAGCTCAAGGGGGATGTCTGTGCCCCCCAACCCAGGATTAGGGCACTCACCTTGGGACCAGGAAGACCAGGCAGGCCGGGGTTTCCATGTGGACCAGTAGGACCCTAGAGAGACAGCGAGAGAGAGAGAGAGAGAGAGAGAGAGAGAGAGAGAGAGATTAATTTACAGTAGATCTACTAGATCTCAACGACAGCATAGCATTATTGCTAAGTGGATGGGTCTCTACAGAAGGTGTAAACGGTACAGTGAATTAGTCATACTGTATGTCAACAACAGTTCCCATCTTTTAGCTACAAAGATTAAAGGTAGATAAAACTGCTGAATGAGTCAGTGATTGTAGGCCGTGATGAGATATAGAGACTTTTTCTGAGTATTACACATATTTTATGTCACATTTTTCTTCATGTGCCAAACTATGCCCTACCTTTAAACCGTACAAGAGTGCACTTTCAAGGGAACACCTTATAACATACATGCACTCACTTTGAGTACAACTCACACATGTGGGAACAATCACACGTGCATGCTCATGTGCGCACACACACACACACACACACACACACATCTGCACCCCTGCTGTTGCCTGGCTTAAGCTGCATTCTCTCTAAAACACTCACTACAAACTAAAGCTATGAGGTAAGACTCTGCTCTCTCTCATAACAGTAATCAGTCTGTGATCAGGAGATGACAGAGACTTAACGTAGGGGTAATGATGACCCACACCTAGTTTTAAAGGTGTCTGTGTGTCCTCTTGACACTGGGTTGTGTTGTGGTGTCACAGTCTCTTTCTACCACCCAGCCCCCAACCTCTCCCCCGGCTCTCTACTTTCCGAGACTCCAGTAAAACCCCATAAGAAAGGATCTCTCTCCCCCTCTGCCTCCCTCCCTCCTCTCCCCATTTATCTAACTACCCATCTCGCTCTCTCCCCCTCTATCGCTGTAACTCTCTCCTCCCCCCTCCTCCTAATTCTCCCTATCGCTTTCCTCTCTCAGTCCAGAGCAGATTATTTAAAATGGGGGTCTGTTCTCTGTGCATAAAATGCTGCCACCTGTGGAGTGTGGGATTTAGCTAAGGTACAATACAGGTGAGTACAGCACAGTGTGGTCTGGAGGTCTGTATCTTGCTGAGGCAGCAGAGTTCGCAGCCCACACAGACACAACCACCCATTACAGTAATTTTCCACCCCATAACGAAGCCTCCCTCTGACTGTCTATGCCTCTATGGGTCACCACACTGCATGTAAACCATATGTCTCCACAGTTGGGTCCCACAAGTGTTTACCATTATACAGTAGTTTACCTGTAGACAACTTTTACTGGCTGCCTGGCTGGCTGCTGGAGGGTCCCTGTCTGTCTGACACACACTAAACAAGCGTAACCAAGAGGCGTGGTGTGTAATAAAGAAGACTTTACAAAGATAAAACAGAGAGAGGTGCACCTGTGGTCTTCCTGAGTATAGCTGGCTAACTGTGATAGGCACTGTATCTCAGTGCTAGAAGCGTCACTACAGACCCTGGTTCGATTCCAGGCTGTATCACAACCGGCTGTGATCGGGAGTCCCATAGGGCGGAGCACAACTGGCCCAGTGTCGTCCTGGTTAGGGTTTGGTTGGGGAAGGCCTTCATTGTAAATGAGAATTTGTTCTTCACTGACTTGCCTAGTTAAATAAAATAAAATATATATATATCATTCTCTATAGCAGAATGTTCAGAAATGCCAGAACATTAAGAGCAAAACATGTCTAGTGATGTTGAAGATGCTCAAAAAGTTCTACAGCTGCGCCATTGAGAGCATCTTTTCTGCTGCCAATGACTGGAACGAATTGCAAAACTCACTGAAGCTGGAGTCTTACATCTCCCTCTCTAACTTTAAGTATCAGCTGTCAGAGCAGCTTACCGATCATTGTACCTGTACACAGCCCATCTGTAAATAGCACACCCAACTACCTCATCCCCATATTGTAATTTGTCCTCTTGCTCTTATTCTCTTTTGCACCCCAGTATCTCTACTTGCACATCATCATCTGCACAGCTAGAACTCCAGTCTTAATGCTAAATTGTAAATATTTCGCCTCTATGGCCTATTTATTGCCTTACCTCCCTACTCTTCTACATTTGCACACACTGTACATAGATTTTTCTATTGTGTTATTGACTGTACGTTTGTTTATGTGTAACTCTGTATTGTTGTTTTTGTCGCACTGCTTTGCTTTGTCTTGGCCAAGTTGTAAATGACAACTTGTTCTCAATTGGCCTACCTGGTTAAATAAAGGTGAAATAAAGAATAAATAAAAAATCTGGACTGGCTGCATCACTGCTTGGTATGGCAACTGCTTGGCATCCAACCGAAAGGCACTACAGAGGGTAGTGCGTTTAGCCCAGGAACATCTCTGGGGCCAAACTCCCTGCCATCCAGGACCTCTATACCAGAGGAAGGCCCTACATTTTTTTTAAGACTCCAGCCACCCAGGTCATAGACTGTTCTCTCTGCTACCGCATGGAAAGCAGTACCGGAGCGCCAAGTCTGGGACCAAATGGCTCCTGAACAGCATCTACCCCCAAGCCATAAGACTGCTGAACAGTTCATCAAATGGCCACCTGGACTATTTACACTGACCCCGTTTATTATTCATTTTTTATACATGTTTTGCACTGATTCTCTTCCACTGGCTCTATGCACACTCATTAGACACTCCAACACACACACACACACACACACACACACACACACACACACACACACACACACACACACACACACATATGCTCACACACAAAACACACACTTTCACACTCTTCACATATGCTGCTGCTACTCTGTTTATTATCTATCCTGATTGCCTAGTCACTTTTACCCCTATCTAAATGTACATGCTGTATTACCTCAATTGCCTCAACTACCTCATTACTGTCCCTGTACATTGACTAGGTACTTGTACTCCTTGAATATAGCCTCGTTATTGTTATTTTATTGTGTTACTATTGTGTTTTTTTTTGTGCAAATGTATTTTTTGAAGCATTTCCCGGTAAAGACTACACCTGTTGCATTCGGTGCATGTGACCAACACAATTTGATTTGATTTGAATGGTCTCAGTGTGGTCAGTGATCAGAGCGTTGCTTTCAGAGATCAAACTCTACTATAGTACAGTTTAGTCTCAACAACATCAGAACAGAGACACGTACTGAACAGCACTGTACTGCTGTAGCAGCTGGAGCTGATTTCTTGATGCTCCAAGAGCCAGTAAAGAAGGCTTGGGCAGTATACAATATATACTGTATACTGTATACTGGAGTATTTGGAAATAGCCACGGGATGGTTTTTCAATACTTTCAATACCGTTGAAACTATTTCTTTGAAGTTTTTCAATAAATGTGAATATTTGTAGCCAATTTAAGTGAATACATGCAGCCAACTTGTGCGATACGTTAGGAGACAGAGATGATGTTCTTCATTTCACTTGTCACATTATTTTACATTATGAAGCTTAACGTAGTTCCCTAGACCCCAGAACAGTTGAGCGAGTCACGTTTGCTTGTAAAGAGCACAACGGGAGAAAGCAGGAGCCGGTGAGTCCAGCTGTGTATTTGGTTTAACTTGCTAGTTAGCTAAGTATGTGGCTGAATTAATGAGGAGATGGGGCATCGTATATTCTTAGCTTTCTGCCATGTTTGAGAAGTCAAAGGGCTTTGTATGAGTTATCTGTACAGATGCCACTGCTATCTTGATATCCTAAAAAAAATTATCCTTTCGGTTCCCGGCCCCTGAGTCTGCTCCTCTGCCCCTCTTCTCAGAGCAGAGAAAGCAGGCTCCGTTGCCCTAGTGACTCCAGACACCACAAAGACACAGCATGTACACATGCTGCTCCAGAGTCAGTGCTGTTTTTCCTTCAGACTACCATGCATCCAAACATTGTTCATTTGCACTATGTCTCTCGTTCACATTTGGTTGTAAATGTCCAAACTCACCCCCAAAAAATGCATTCTGTACCTGCTACCTGTAGAACTTTATGAGCTGGATTACCTGTCTTTGCAATTAGTTTATTTTTGTTTGCGCTCGTTAGCATATTTAACTAGTACTATGGAAATCCGCTTGTACTTGTGCTACGCCCCCTTGTGTACTAAGCCGGCAATACTATAAATCCCGGAATGAGAGAGGGACGGTATGACGATATGAAAATCTTATACCGCCCAACCCTACAGTAAAGTAAACATGTATGCATTATCCTCTCATAGGACTATCTCATTCATACGCACCATTAAGCTCATCCCTGGTTCTTTTTGGAATGTCAGCAGCTCTGTAATAGTGCTGGATCACTGGTCTTGACAACTGGCTTGTGTCTAGCTTGTGTCTGTGGATTAATGGTGATGAAGTGCATAGAGAAGTGTATCAACTCGCAGACCGTGTGTCATTGCTATGTCTGTTGGGTCTGTTGATGGAGTAAGAGTGCTTTGAGAAGTGTATGTGTATGTGATGCATTTTCAGTCACAAAGTGTGTGTCAGTGTTGAGAGTGTGTGTGTGTCAGCGTTGTGTGTATCAGTGCTCTCAGGTATGAACACGCCTCATCAGGACAATAAACCTGACCTCAATTTACGGAGAACCAGAACTAGCCACTTCATGACCTGTCCTGAAATAAACTCTGAAGAATCCTTTTCAAAAGCCAGCACGACCTTGTAAGATCCTCTAAAAAAAACACTTTTTATAGCACCATATAGCACTGTACAAGACTGCTAGGGTTAAAACAAATCTGGGGAAAGGGATCTTCTTTCAATCCGTTTGCAGTATCACCTCAAGGAGGGGTGTAGCACCTCCCGAAGCACAATGGCATCACATGACCACAGGTGTGACATGGTTTGCAGTACTCACCCGAGCTCCTCTCTTCCCAGCAGGACCAGGTAGACCAGGGGGACCAGGAGGACCCTGTTATTGAGAGAGAGAGAGAGAGAGAGATGTTACAGAAACATAAATAACTTGCTAATTGAGAAGTGATAACATGCTGTTGAATGTACAGTTAGATGTGGGTAGGTGGATACTGTATTTATGTATGAGGCCTAGACAATTTCAAATCAAAGGAGGCAAAGCTTTGAGAGGATGGTGGTATCATGTTACATTGTCTGGATTAGCGTGAAGTACTATGCCTCAAGCCAGTTCTGGGATTAAGATAAACTCTTTGTCATGGCAAAACAACCATGGAGGAAAAGCATGGTATGATTCCACTTCATGTTCTTTTCGACCCAAGATGTAAAAGATGAAAGAGAGGGAAAAAACGAACGTGCTGAATACTTTTAAATTCCAGAGTTGGAACTGAAGACTCTAGTACAGTACTTGTAAAACATGACTTAGATTATATTAAACCTGGTATGTTATGTGGTAGCTTTTTTTCCATCCCACGCATTCATAACAAACTTACACAAATGCACACATCCACAGAGATGTGGAGTAAGGAGCTAACTTGCAAACAAGTCAGACTTCAGCTTGGCTCTCTCAAACGGGATACAGATGTAGGATCTTAATTTGAGCCAGTTTGCTACAGTGGGAAAATAATCCTGCAGCAACAGAAAAGGTTCATTATTAAGTGGATTATAATTAATGGACATTTTTGTAGAGGTTGATACATTTTGTGTAAGGGAAAATCATTTCTGAAAGTGGAAAGTGGAAATTATAAACTACAGAAGCCTTTTTTTAAACCTCAAATTCACTACACGTTTAAAATGTCCTGCATTTCAGGAAAGTTCTCCTGCAACAGTGTGATCAAATTAAGATCCTATTTGATAATAGGATCTTAATCAAATTAAGATCTGTCAATAAATTGAGGAGTATTAAGTAGAAGTAAATGTCCACCATTTGTCCCACACCTGAGGATTGGATAAAGTAATGGACTGGGCGGGAGAAAGCAGCAAATACTGTAGCCTTGCCTGTTCTGTTTAATTCATGCATAATTGTAATGTAAATAGTTTATGTGGCGCACACTCAGGCTTGATGCTGCTTAGCCATTCTGTCCGGCACACTGATGATAAACAGCAACTTAGATGCTAATGGGAAATCAATGTTACTTCCTTTAATGATGAGTCTGAGATACACAGTCAAAGTCAGAAATGTCAATGCTGATTACCAGTGGTGCAGAAAGCCTTCGCTTGCAGTTTGGCCGATAATACTTTGTTAAAGCTGCAATATGTAACTTCTTCGGTAACCCGACCAAATGCACATAGACATTTGAGTTATAGATCTGTCATTCTCATTGAAAACAAGTCTAAGAAGCAGTAGATATGTTCTATGTGCGCTATTTTTATGCTTCCCGTTCTTAAGTTTAATTTTTGCATCTTTTACTTTCGGTTTTGTACACCAGCTTCAAACAGCTGAAAATACAATATTTTTGGTTATGGAAAATATATTTCACAGCGGTTTAGATGGTACAATGATTCTCTACACAATGACTGATTGTTTTGTCACAAACTGAAATTATGTGAACTATATTAAATCATAATTAAGAAGTAATTACTTAAAGTTGGAACATGAATATATTTTGGCCTTACCCAGGCCTCATTTAAGACTCAATAATGATTTTGTAGGAGTTACAAGGCAAGAATTAGTGTATATAAAGATCCAGTCCATTTAAACAATTGTAGGCCAGCATCCCTAAGTCGCCTCTTCACTGTTGACGTTGAGACTGGTGTTTTGTGGGTACTATTTAATAAAGCTGCCAGTTGAGGACTTGTGAGGGGTCTGTTTCTCAAACTAGACTAATGTACTTGTCCTCTTGCTCAGTTGTGCACCGGGGTCTTCCACTCCTCTTTCTATTCTGCTTAGAGCAGAAGAGTTTGAGCTGTTCTGTGAAGGGAGTAGTACACAGCGTTGTACGAGAACTTCAGTTTCTTGGCAATTTCTCACATGGACTAGCCTTAATTTCTCAGAACAAGAATAGACTGATGAGTTTCAGAAGAAAGTTCTTTGTTTCTGGCCATTTTGAGCCTGTAATCGAACCCACAAATGCTGATGCTCCAGATACTCAACTAGTCTAAAGAAGGACAGTTGTATTGCTTCTTTAATCAAGACAACAGTTTTCAGCTGTGAACTTACTAAATGAAATGAGAGGTTGTCTGTGTGATATTAGGTTGCTTCTTGTGTAAATATTTTCTGTCTGGATTTTAATGGTTTTCTAATGATCAATTAGCCTTTTAAAATGATAAACTTGGATTAGCTAACACAACGTGCCATTGGAACACGGGAGCTATGGTTGCTGATAATGGGCCTCTGTATGCCTATGTAGATATTCCATAAAAGAATCTGCCATTTCTACCTACAATAGTCATTTACAACATTAATGGGTGTTATAGTAAAGACCATAAGAAGCTCGTAAGTTTCAAGTTTGGGGAAGCTTACAATTTATCCTACCATTTCTACCTATCTGAGTGAAAGTCATGATATATAGGCCATTTTAATTTCGATAATTACGTTTTCATTTCTCAATCATTGTCACATGGTTAATTGTAAAATTATAAAAATCTGAAAGTTAAAATTCAACTAAGGCAAGAGCACCAGCCTCTGCTATTAGGACACATTGATACACACAATACTGAAAAATATAAACATGAATATATACAAAAATAAAGAATGTATTCTGCAAATATTTGTATATATTGTTAACATAAAGTTTCAGAGTGGGATCTCTGCTAGTTTTAAAGTCATTACCCATTTCATACATAGAAATTGGCATAGTAGGCAGCGTAACCAATCACAGTCCTCCCTTTACTTGTATCATTCCACACCCTGCAAATCAACAGCAAACGGTGACCATTTTGAACCATTTTCACATTCACTCTGTTAGTAATGCTTACAAATTGGATCTAAAAGTTGCACAGATCCCAGTCTGGAACTTTGATATTCCCATAGAGTATATTATGTTTAACAATATATCAAAAACTTTGCCTAATCAAAAAGGGTACATTTTCAATATTCATGTTAATATTTTCCAAGATTCATATATTAAGGTAAGAAAATTGTTATTGAAATCAAAATACCACTCATATTACAGAGCAAGCGGTAAAGCATCATGTGACACTAATTCTTGCCTTGTAACTCCTAAAGACGAAACAAAATATCACAAATAATAACGTCACAAATATTCCAACTCAAAATTTCAAAAATATGTCAAAACACTGTCCTTCAAAGGATCCTTCTATGGATAAATGTCGTGAAAATCTAAAACCTTGTTTTTTGAGGAATCACGCTCCAAAACTGCCATAAAAAAGCTAGACTACGGTTTGCAACTGCACATGGGGACAAAGATCGTACTTTTTGGAGAAATGTCCTCTGGTCTGATGAAACAAAATAGAACTGTTTGGCCATAATAACCATCGTTATGTTTGGAGGAAAAAGGGGGATGCTTGCAAGCCGAAGAACACAATCCCCACCGTGAAGCACAGGGATGTCAGCATCATATTGTGGGGGTGCTTTGCTGCAGGAGGGACTGGTACACTTCACAAAATAGGTGGCATCACGAGGAAAGAAAATTATGTGGATATATTGAATCAACATCTCAAGACATCAGTCAGGAAGTTAAAGCTTGGTTGCAAATGGGTCTTCCCAATGGGTAATGACCCCAAGCATACTTCCAAAGTTGTGGCAAAATGGCTTAAGGACAACAAAGTCAAGGTATTGGAGTGGCCATCACAAAGCCCTGACCTCAATCCTATAGAAAATGTGTGGGCAGAACTGAAAAAGCGTGTGCGAGCAAGGAGGCCTACAAACCTGACTCAGTTACTCCAGCTCTGTCAGGAGGAATGGGCCAAAATTCATCCAACTTATTGTGGGAAGCTTGTGGAAGGCTACCTGAAACGTTTGACCCAAGGTAAGAAATTTAAATGCAATGCTACCGAATACGAATTGAGTGTATGTAAATTTCTGACCCACTGGGAATGTGATGAAAGAATTAAAAGCTGAAATAAATCCTTTTCTCTACTATTATTCTGACATTTCACATTCTTAAAATAAAGTGGTGATCATAACTGACCTAAAACAGGGAAATTCTATTGGGATTAAATGTCAGGAATTGTGAAAAACTGAGTTTAAATGTATTTGGATAAGGTGTATGTAAACTTCCGACTTCAACTGTATGTGTGCGTGCGAGCAGTTATGGGGAAGTCCTGCACATTCTATTCCTCTCCGTCTATATCAGAGGGACAAAGAGAGAATGTCTCAGTGACAGAAACAGCTGCTTGCTCATGGAGCCACACTCCAACACACACACAGTGATGGAAACAGTGAGTGCACTACTACCGCCTTCTCTTCGCCATAACAACAGGGCCAATTGAGACCATGAGGCTTCTTCACGCAAAAAAAACAAAGATCTGTTGATAATATTAGCAGCATGACAGCTGTGCTGCTGACTGTGTGTTGGGCCCAACAAAACCTTAAAACTGTATTTATGGTACAGTATGTTCCATACTATATCTGTTCATTTGCTGTCTACTATAGGTAACACTTAGCCTGGATAAACCAGACTTAACGCTGCACTCACTATTGTTCAGCATGGTTGAACCAGGCTAGGTAGCACTAATAGTACCAGCAGTGAAAGGTATTTCAGAGAGAGGATGTGAATCATGAAGGTGACGATTGAGTAATCTGTACTTCCTCCCTCATGAAGTGCATTTGAAGTGTCTGTACAGCTGGGGTGAACTCCCCCAAACATTCTTCTCACGTCCCAGCATTGAGTGAAACTGGATCTCAAATCTCAACGATGCTCAATCAAAATAGACAAATGTTAATGCACCAAGTAGTAGGTAATTGCAATTTTTGTTATTTCAAAGTAACTACCCAGTTAGCAAATATGGTTCATTGGAAGTTGGTTGTAGAAACAAAGCCATACGTTTCCTGACCAGTAAAACGAAGAGAAAAAAAACTCTGATTCCTTGAACGTTTTCTTGGGAGATTTTATTAACGCTCTGAGAACAGACATTTATAGGTTATTTGGAGTTTTTTGAAATACTTCCTTAAAACTTTTACTGAATGCTTCAATAAGACTTTTAATAACACTATTAGCTGATTTTGGATTAACTTTTTGGAACTTAAAGCACAGATAGGACACATGTAAATTAATTTCTGTAGGCATTAATCAGAAAAATACATTTCTTTTTTATCGTGACATGGCATCAGTGAGATTCAAACATTTGATCTTCTGTTCTCTATCCATGGAATAAATCCACTGCGCCACCAGGATTTTTTATGCAGACAAAGCTGTTCATTTGATTTATTCAAACAGACCCCATTTCAAAGGGAACAAGAACTCATTAGGATCAGCTGCGGCCAATTAGTGAGCACGGCCAACACACCTGAACACACATAACAAGAGAGGGTATACAAGGTTTTGTTGATGCTTATAGCGGAATGTACGTTTTTAAATAACATTCTTAGAACGTATAAACATTTTATTGTTTTTTTATGGAAAGTTTTCTTCATTTTCTGAGAACGTAATTGAGCTAATTGATGTTAATGTGTACAATAAAAAAAAAACTTTCACAGAATATTGCCAAGAATTGACATAAAAGAGAACCATACATTATCTGAATGTTCGGAAAACATCTCTTAAGTCACACCATTTTTGAGAACTTTCCCAGAATGTAGTAACAATATGACATTAAATAGATCCACATGGGAACTTGTGTGTAATGTTCTGTAGAAGTACTTAAATTCCTACAGAAGAAAGTTGTTTCTTAACATACTGAGATCAATTTGAGAACATGACTTTAAATAGAACCATGAGGAAACCTGTAGGAAACATTATGCTGAAGTACTGAAATGCCCACAGAACAACATTGTTTCTTAATGTTTCTGGAACAATTTCAAAACATTCCACGTGTCAAACCCATTGGAGAACATTCTTAGAACATTACCAAAATTGCAATTAAATGTTACCATGTTTGAACTTTTAGGAAACGTTCTATTAAAGTAATGAAATTCCAAGAAAATATGATTTTTTTTGTCAAGTTCTGTAAATGTGCTGAGAATGTTCCAAAGCCAAACATCTATCCTGCACCATTCCCAGAACATTGTGGGAAGGTTGTATACAAAATAACCATATGACAACCACGTGCTCACCAAGCTCTAAGAAACATATGGTTCTCAGAACATTATGTGCTAGCTAGGTATCTGCTAAATAATGGGCTGTAAAATAAAGGGTTTAAAGGGTTATTCATATAAATCACCTGTGTTTAATATATGCTACTATACTGACTATCTGGTGCCAGAGCCAAAGCCAAAGCCTATCTGAGGATGAGATACTATCGGTGTTCCATTCACTGTATTTCCATGCTCCAGAGCAGGCAAATGAAGCACGGAGCAGGGAGCACTGAACATGGGAGAGTATGGAGCACAGGAGAACGCTGAACGGAACATAGCCATATTCTCAATCTGGAGCGCTGAGTGCAGGATGGGATGTGGTGACATCACAATCACACACTGACCCATTGTCCTTGCGCTGACCCTACATCCTAAACATGGAGCCTGTCAGAGAGTATTGCTAAAAAAAATGGCTGCATTTTCAGTCAAGGAGGATGGAAAAGCAAGTCAATATCTGACTCCTTGACTTATTACCTCCTGGTAACCAGGTTTGGTTGGCCTCCAAAACATATGTCTACCAGCACTAGGCTCATGGAGTTGAATTAGAGAAACAGAAGTTAGGCTCGGACTTACTCTCGGTAAAGGTACAATCTGCAATAATTATAGTTACTGCTTTTCAATGATCAAATAAATGACAGATTGTGGCTTTAAGTCCTTGAGGAGAAAGGTTGAGCAGCAACACCACTGACTTGGAAACATCTCAATCAGCTGTGTCCCTCTGAGGCTGCCATGGGGCCATAAGCATTAGATCAGCGTCACCGATATGACAGAATGGTATAGTCTTGTTGTCACTGAAGAGAAGAAAAAATACCTCTACAGCTAGCTAGCTGATGTCAGCCTGTTGGATGCTCTTTTGTCGGTAGGCTAAAGGAGCAACCCTCAGTTATAAATTACACCCCTCCCCACTCTCACAAGAGTGAGGACGAGTCACTGGCAGTATTTCAAGAGGAATGACATGTTATTTTAACCACCTGTTGATACATGAAAAAAAGAGCTTCAACACCATCACCTTGCCTCTAAATCAATACAAAGCCCTGCCAAATTATTATTATTATTATTATTATTTTTTGCTTTATTGAATGTGTTTGAGAAAGAGGGCCAACAGAACACTCAATGCATAATCGCCATAAATGAGGCATAATTGCTAATTGTCCCCCATTGCTAATGCACACCTCTGCTCTGACTTGCGGGAAACACACTTTAAAGAAATGTTTTCAACATTCTCTCAATCTATTTATGAATTCCAAACACTTACCGGAGGACCTGGTTCTCCTTTGGGTCCGGGGAAAGCTCCGTCATAGTCTCCGTAGAAGTAGTCTGGATCCTCATATCCATAGTCGTAGCCTCCCATGTCCACATCGTAGGCCTCTTCCTGGTCATGCTCCTCTGAGGTTTCCACCTGGTTCTCCCGGTACAGGGTGGTGCCATTGGGTCTGAACTGGGTGTCCAGGAGGTGGTCAGTGGGCTGGAGCTGGGTGTTAGAGTCCCAAGGCCTGGAGCTGGAGCTGTTCCTCTGGCCATCCTTTAAGTGAGTTTGCTTGATAGGAGAGTTTATACCTGGGGTGTCTGTGGTGAACCGTTGGGGCCTCCTGGGGCTCCTCTCCTCCATGTCGTTCTCAGACTGGGGAGACTGCCTGGTTGAGCGCCTTGCTGGGCTGGATCTGGAACTGGGGGTGGTACTTCTGCGGGTGATTCCCAGGGCCTCCAGCCCACTGAGGGTGCCTGAGGACAGGCTGTTGTGGCCAGCAGTGACGGGGGTATGGATGGAGTTGAGGTGCTCTAGCAGAGAGCTCTGGGTCTGGATCCTGACCCCCAGGTGAAGCTGCTCTAAGGGGCTTAAATACATTGTTCCAGACCCCTCCAGAGAGGGGGTGGGGGCTGATCCGGCCGGGGTGGAGGTCTGCTGGGTGTGGGAGTCTACAGCCAACAAGGGGGGCACCACCATCTGGGACTCCAGAGAAAGAGGAATAGGAGAGAAAGCCAGGGAGCTGGAAACCTCCATATCCGAGCCGGGGGGCCATCGGAAAGTGTCGGCCAGCCGGCATTGTCTTTTAAGGTAGTCGCAGTAGCGCGCAGCAGCCTGGGCCAGGGGGTAGATATCCAGCTGGCATATGAGGCCCTGGAATTGGGCTGCTTTAGAGTTCATCCTTCCTAAGGTGAGCAGGCCTCCGGATCCTGACCCCAGCGTTTGTGACCGGGTCAGCGTCTGCTCTCTCTGCTGCACCGCTCCGCAGTCTGCATGGAACGACACAGAGCGTGGCCTCACGCCCACAGAGAAAGAGTGCTGACGCCCGTCGTGCACGTCATAGGTGAAGTAGACGGAGGTCTTCTCGGCAGTGTACACGACCACCTTCCCGGGCAGCAGCTGGATACCAAACTGCAGCTTGTTCCTGCTGTCACGCACGCTGAAAAGGAAAGCATTGTTCGCTCGCCAGGAGCTCAGGCTCACCACAACAGAAAACTCCTCACTGAGCTCCGGCGGGAACAGGCTCCCTGTGGGGGCTTCAATGTGGGCATCCAGGCTGAGTAGGATCCCGGCTCTTGGGGGTGAGGATGGAGGAGAGGGCGAGCTGATCCCAGAGGAGAGAGTCTCTCTGCTGCCGGTGAGGCCCAGCTGATGGAGGATATCGACACCTGTGGAGGAGAGAGGGGAGAGCGGTAAGTTAGACAGTCAGACCTGTGCAACATCTTAAAATCTTACAAACAGTGATAGGAAGAGGACATCAGCATCATCACTACCTCCAGTGAAACATGGTGGTAGTAGGGGATTGCTCAATGTACTGTATATACAAATGCTAGGGGAAAAGGAGGTACGAAAGGAGATAGAAGAAGAAGAAGAAGAAGAAGAAGAAGAAGAAGAAGAAGAAGAAGAAGAAGAAGAAGAAGAAGAAGAAAGAAAATGATGAAAAAAAGAAAGGAAAGCAAGTAGAAGAGGAACATGAAGTGAATATATAGGTGGAAGGTCTGATCAAGGCTCGGCCGCACTGACATCACAGATTACCTAGTCCTCCTCAGACAGCCAGGCAAGTGAGCCATGCAGCTGGGTTCCAAATCAAATCCAATTTTATTAGTCACATGTGCTGAATACAAGAGGTGTAGACCTTACAGTTAAATGATTACTTACGAGCCCCTAACCAACAGTGCAGTTTAAAAAAAAATACAGATAAAAATAAGAGATAAAAGTAACAAGTAATTAAAGAGCAGCAGTAAAATATAACAATTTATAAAGGGGGGTGCCGGTACAGAATCAATGTGCGGGGGCACCGGTTAGTTGAGGTAGTATATACATGTAGGTAGACGTATTAAAGTGACTATACATAGATGACAACAGAGAATGGCAGTGGTGTGGATGCCATTTGACTAGATGTTCAGGAGTCTCATGCTTGAGGATAGAATCTGTGTAGAAGCCTTTTGTACCTAGACTTGGCGCTCCGGTACCGCTTGCCTTGCAGTAGCAGAGAGAACAGTCTATGAATAGGGTGGCTGGAGTCTTTGACAATTTTTAGGGCCTTCCTCTGACACCAGCTGGTATAGAGGTCTTGGATGGCAGGAAGCTTGGCCCCAGTAATGTACTGGGCCGTTCTCACTACCCTCTGTAGTGCCTTGCGGTTGGAGGCCGAGCAGTTGCCATACCAGGCAGTGATGCAACCAGTCAGGATGCTCTCAATGGTGCTGCTGTAGAACCTTTTGAGGATCTCAGGACCCGTGCCAAATCTTTTCAGTCAATCTTTTCACGACTGTCTTGGTGTGCTTGGACCATGTTAGTTTGTTGGTGATGTGGACACCAAGGAACTTGAAGTTCTCAACCTACTCCACTGCAGCAGAATGGGGGCGTGCTCGGTCCTCTTATTCCTGTAGTCCACAATCATCTCCAGACAGGAGACTATAGAGAGAGATAGATGGTACAGCACAGTACTACCACACAACAATATATGTGCGTGTGTGTGTGTTTCAAACGGCCTGTTTGAATCAATCTGCCACCACAGATTCATGATCTTCTCTCCTGCTGAGTCATGAATTTCCCTCTCTCCCAGGTGATTCGTCAAACTACATGTCAGACCTGCTTAAACTGAAGTTCAGCAAGAGAACAGCGTTTAAAAAGTAGTTTAAAAAGCAGTGAAGCGTTTTCTCAGCACGGTAGCTATCTAAGCTTTGAATCAGGGTATAACATGGCTAAAGGAAGCATTACAAATGTCAACAGCACGGCACAATATTTTGGAAAAAGCATATGATATGACAAATGAGAACAAAGAGGTATTAAATATATTATGGACATTAGAAGCAAAAGGAATCAAAACTCAACGGCTTTACAGAAGACACAACTGTGTGTGTGGGGGGGAGGGAGGGAGGGAGGGAGGGAGGGAGGGAGGGAGGGAGGACAAACTGGCAGACTGATGTGGACGCTCAGTGGAATCCAGGAAATAGGAGAATGTCAGCGGGGAGATCCCGGGAAGAGTAGGAGAGGAGAAGAAGGAGGAGGGGTAGGAGGGAGGAGGAGGAGTTGGAGTTGGAGGAGAAGGAGCAGTGGAAGGTATTTTCATTGCTAATCCAGAAACACTAGTTTCCTTTGAAACAGCTCATACCCCCAAGCTCATTGAGCTGCTCAGGGAGCTTTTCAAAGACTGTTTATTGATTTGGCAGAACAGGAGTGAAGAGAACTTAACCAGCAGTTTGCATGCGCGCATGCATAAGATATATGGCAAAGGATATAGCTTATTTGGGGGCATGCAAAACCCACACTCACCACAGTAAAAAAAAAGAAAAAAAAGAGTCAAGAACGGAGACTGGTAAATAATCAGACATCAAAGCGGTAACACAGCTATTTTAGAACGACTTGCACATATACGACCTTGCGACCTTTCATCTTGGTAACAGGTCAAATGGAACAGGTGATAACTTATTTAGAAAAGCGTAGTATAAATGTTAACAGCAGAAATTTGGGGAGGAAGGGGTAACATATGGTTGCTGACATTTACCTTTGTACAATTTGTATCATTAAAACATTCACATGGAAACACTTAGCAAAAAGCATTATGGATTCAGCGATCATAGAATACTCTAAAAGTGACATTGGAGACCATTATCTTTGGAAATAGATCTATGCCTGAACTGTAAACGACATAACATTGTACGTATTTCGAAAAATGCCGTTTAATGAGCAACATTAGCTCACCAGTCAATAGGCTGAATAGTGATGTGATTTCCCACAGTCAAAGTCCTGCAATAAGAGCTATGATGTTATTATGTGTAAACTCTTCAGTTGTATTCTTTGGATGTCACCGAGTAGGCTGATACCACATTTCATGGACCCAAGATCCATGGGTAAGGTTGTACATTGGAATATGAATGTTCGATACACATAGTAGTTTCACTGGTGAGCTAATGTGGCTCATTTCACAAGTCCTGCAATAAGAGCTATGACGTTAATATATGTGTTAACCAGTGTTTTCTAAATTCAGTCCTGGGGACTTCTGGGGGTGCACATTTTGTTTTTTGCCCTTGCACTACACAGCTGATTCAAATAACAAACTCATCATCAAGCTTTGATTATTTGAATCAGCTATTTATTGCTCAGGCAAAAAACTAAACGTGCACCCCTTAGGGTCCCCAGGACCAAGTTTGGGGAAAGCTGATGTGAACTCTTCTGTGGATGTCACTGAGTAGGCTGATACCCCATTTCATGGACCCATAGGTAAGAATGTACATTGCAATATGAATGTCTAACACGCACAATAGACTGACTGGGGAGGTGACTGGGGAGTCCTCCAATAAGAGCTGCTATGATAATATGTGTGTAAACTCTTCACAGTTGTGTTCTGTGGGTGTCACTGAATCGGCTGATACCCCATTTCATTGATCCACAATCCATAGGCAAGGCTATACCGTGAAATATATGTATGCCCCCAATGCAATTATGAAGTCTAATACATACACAGTGAGATTTAAACTAATTTTTCCTTTGTCAAATTAACAAATGATTTATTTTGTTGAATTTATATAACAACATTCCAAACTTGTCAAGCATCATCTAGTGCAAATATGACATGATTACACTATTTGTATCCGTTTCAATGTGGAACCTTTATTTTGAAGGTGAACCGCAAATTCCACTATTGTGGCTAATCTTTATTGTGGCTAGCTTCACATACAGTGCTGGTCACTGTTGAAAATGACGTATCTACTGATTTCTGGCTTTTTCGTGTGGAGGCATGCATCAAAGACTTAGGTCGACTAGCTGCAACAAGGAACACATAGTTCAAATCAAATCATATTGTATTTGTCAAATTCACCGAATACAACTGTGCTTACTTACAAGCCCTTAACCAAATGCTTTAAGAAGTTAATAAAAATAAGTGTTAAGTAACAAAATAGATAAGTAAAATATAGAAAATAGAAAACAAAAGTAACAAATAATTAAACAGCAGCAGTAAAATAACAAGTGAGGCTATATATAGGAGGTACCGGAACAGAGTCAATGTGCGGTGGCACCGGTTAGTTGAGGTAATTGAGGTAATATGTACATGTAGGAAGAGTTTAAGTGACTATGCATAGATTATAAACAGAGAGTAGCAGCAGCGTAAAAGTGGGGTCTGGGTAGCCCTTTGATTAGCTGTTCAGGAGTCTTATGGCTTGGGGTAGAAGCTGTTAAGAAGCCTTTTGGACCTCAACTTCGTGCTCCGGTACCGCTTGCCATGCGGTAGCAGAGAGAACTGTCTTTAACTAGGGTGGGCTAGATTCTGACAATTTTTAGGGCCTTCTTCTGACACCCCCTGATATAGAGGTCCTGGATGGCAGGAAGTTTGGCCCCAGTGATGTACTGGGCCGTACGCACTACCCTCTGTAGTGCCTTCCGGTTGAGCCCGAGCAGTTGCCATACCAGGCAGTGATGCAACCAGTCAGGATGCTCTTGATGATGCAGCTGTAGAACCTTTTGAGGATCTGAGGACCCATGCCAAATCTTTTCAGTCTCCTGAGGGGGAATAGGCTTGTCGTGCCCTCTTTACAACTGTCCTAGTGTGTTTCGACCATGATAGTTTGTTGGTGATGTGGACACCAAGGAACTTGAAGCTCTCAACCTGTTCCACTACAGCCTCGTCGATGAGAATGGGGGCATGCTCGGTCCTCCTTTTCCTGTAGTCCACAATCATCTCATTTGTCTTGATCACGTTGAGGGAGAGGTTGTTGTGAACAAATATATTTGCTAGCTATTCATTGATCGATAAAGTTGATTAAAATGCCATTAACTAGCCAGCTGTCTTCAAACTGCTTGGGGAAAGCTAGCTAACGTTAGCTTACCCCCACCAACAGAGGTCACCTTCGCTACAGTGGCGTGTATTCATAGATGCTAAGAGAAGCCTCCCCAAAAAAGGTTAAAAAAACAAACAAAAAATACATAAAATATTTTATCTTTCGTCTCTCTGTGCTTCATATAATTTTCCTTCAATTCGTACGAGGCTGAATGTATCTCACAGGAGAAAGCATCTGAGTGAGCGAAACAGTGCCACTCTGTTTCTCTACGTGTAGGCCATCTATCTGATGCGGTCTGGTCCAAACAAGTATGACACTGTTGCCGCCCTTAGCATTGAAAGCAGGGGAAGCCAGCGAGCATCTGGCCTCCCTTGACAAAAAAAGTATACAAAATTAGCATTGAGCTAAACTGAGCAAACTCAACTGTGAATGGTCCTGGCGCACCAAAAAAATAAATGTCAAGGAAAGTCAGCATGCATTTTGGTGTCACTCCTTATCAAATTCCATTGAGAGTAAACATCATTGACAGAAAAACTTGAAATGTTGCATCTGGTTGTGTTGTTGTCCTGTACTGGCTAGTTAGCCAGCTAGCTAAAATTGGCCCTTTCCTAAATTAGCCATTGATGGCGATAGGGATTTGGACTTGTGGTTTTACTTATGGCCAATGATTATAACGGCAATTCTGATCCAACCATTAATTCATACATCGTTGTGCCCCTGGCCTGAGGGGATGGAAGTTCAATATGTAGCTAGATGTACAGTGAGGGAAAAAAGTATTTGATCCCCTGCTGATTTTGTACATTTGCCCACTGACAAAGAAATGATCAGTCTATAATTGTAATGGTAGGTTTATTTGAACAGTGAGAGACAGAATAACAACAAAAAAAATCAGAAAAACACACAAAAATGTTAGAAATTAATTTCCATTTTAATGAGGGAAATAAGTATTTGAATTAGCTGTGAAGTGCTAGGGCAAAAAACTAAATGTGCACCGATGGGGGGGGGATCAAGTTTGGGAAACACTGCCTTAGAGGTATTAGTAAATGCTTATGAACTGAATATAGCATGTGAATTTCCATTTATCAGCAACACTAACAAAATGGTTGAATTGTTTAGCAACATGTGCAGTAAATGCTAATATGGCTTTGGTGAGTAAAAGTACGTAATGTATTTGTCGTCATCTCCCTATCAGGCCACTGAATGCTGTGACATAGGCCTGGATGGCAACACATCTTCAAGCTGCCTGACTAAAGATTGTGGCCTTCAGTGGTACTGGAAAAACAAGGGCCTTACCTGGGAGTACAACTACATTCTCACTCCGTCTCACAGCAATGTTTACTGTTATTTTTTTGTATTTCTTATTTCACTTTTTGTTACGTGGAGTGGAACAGGGAAACCCAAGAGCAGACTCAGACAATGAGACTGGGATGAAGTAAGCAAGGTATGTATTGAAACACAGGGGGAAGATGGAGTGCAGGCCAGGGGAAGCTCGGGCGGTTTGCAGGAAACCAGGTGCGGAGGCTGGAGCGAGAGGGGTTGGGACAGGATCTAAATAGTAACAAATGACTATAAACGTAAACTGAGTGAGCAGAAATTACAATCTGGCAGTGCGGAAGTGGCAGGACTGAGTATTTGTAGAGGTCTTGATTATGGAACAAGTTGCAGCTGGTGGGGATCTGCTCTGACTCCAGCACTTGTCTCCGCCCACACACACACACACACACACACACACACACACACACACACACACACACACACACACACACACACACACACACACACACACACACACACACACACACAGGGAGAGGGAGAGAGCACTGGGGGAGTGGCAGCAGGTCAAGGAGACACCACAGGATGAGCAGTAGAGGGCGTGGCAGGAGCAAATGTAACACTTTTGTTTATTATCTACAGTTGAAGTCGAAAGTTTACATACACCTTAGCCAAATACATGTAAACTCAGTTTTTCACAATTCCTGACATTTAATCCAAGTAAAAATTCCCTGTCTTAGGTCAGTTAGGATCACCACTTTATTTTAAGAATGTGTAATGTCAGAATAATAGTAGAGAATTATTTATTTCAGCTTTTATTTATGTCATCACATTCCCAGTGGGTCAGAAGTTTACATATACTCAATCAGTATTTGGTAGCATTGCCCTTAAATTGTTTAACTTGGGTCAAACATTTTGTGTAGCCTTCCACAAGCTTCCCACAATAAGTTGGGTGAATTTTGGCCCATTCCTCCTGACAGAGCTGGTGTAACTGAGTCAGGTTTGTAGGCCTCCTTGCTTGCACACGCTTTTTCAGTTCTTCCCACACATTTTCTATGGGATTGAGGTCAGGGCTTTGTGATGGCCACTCCAATACCTTGACTTTGTTGTCCTTAAGCCATTTTGCCACAATTTTGGAAGTATGCTTGAGGTCATTGTCCATTTGGAAGATCCATTTGCGACCAAGCTTTAACTTCCTGCCTGATGTCTTGAGATGTTGCTTCAATATATCCACATAATTTATCTTCCTAATGAAGCCATCTATTTTGTGAAGTGCACCAGTCCCTCCTGCAGCAAAGCACCTCCACAACAAAATGCTGCCACCCCCGTGCTTCACGGTTGGGATGGTGTTCTTCGGCTTGCAAGCCTCACACTTTTTACTCCAAACATAACGATGGTCATTATGGCCAAACAGTTCTATTTTTGTTTCATCAGACTAGAGGACATTTCTTCAAAAAGTACGATCTTTGTCCCCATGTGCAGTTGCAAACCGTAGTCTGGCTTTTTTCTTCCTTGCTGAGCGGCCTTTCAGGTTATGTCGATATAGGAATCGTTTTACTGTGAATATAGATACTTCTGTACCTGTTTCCTCCAGCATCTTCACAGGGTCCTTTGCTGTTGTTCTGGGATTGATTTGCACTTTCGCACCTAAGTACGTTCATCTCTAGGAGACAGAACGCGTCTCTTTCCTGAGCGGTATGACGGCTGCGTGGTCCCTTCGTCATGACGTCCGCCGAAGTCAGGTCCTCTCCTTGTTCGGGCGGCACTTGGCGGTCGGTGTCGCCGGTCTTCTAGCCATCACCGATTCATTTTCCATGTGTTTTGTCTTGTTTTTCCTCACACCTAGTTTCAATTCCCTCAATTACTTGTTGTTTGTTTAATCCTCTGTTCCCCCCATGTCTTTGTGTGGGATTGTTTATTGTAGTGCTTGTGCACGTTCCCCGTGAGCGCACAACGGGTTATTTTTGTGCCCATTTATCTTGTTGTTCTGGATGCCATTGGTTTTGCTTAATAAATCTCCGGTTATTACCCAGTTCTGTTCTCCTGCGCCTGACTTCTCTGCCGCCAATTACGCACCCCGCTACACCCATGGTGTTTATACTTGCGTACTATTGTTTGTACAGATGAACCTGGTACCTTCAGGCATTAGGAAATTGCTCCCAAGGATGAACCAGACTTGTGGAGGTCTACAATCTTTTTCTGAGGTCTTGGCTGATTTCTTTTGATTTTCCCATGATATCAAGCAACGAGGCATTGAGTTTGAAGGTAGGCCTTGAAATACACCCACAGGTACACCTCAAATGATGTCAATTAACCTATCAGAAGCTATCTAAAGCCATGACATCATTTGCTGGAATTTTCCAAGCTGTTTAAAGGCACAGTCAACTTAGTATATTTAAACTTCTGACCCACTGGAATTGTGATACAGTGAATTATAAGTGAGATAATCTGTCTGTAAACAATTGTTGGAAAGATTATTCACAAAGTAGATGTCCTAACCAATTTGCCAAAACTATAGTTTGTTTACAAGAAATTTGTGGAGTGGTTGAAAAATGAGTTTTAATGACTCCAACCTAAGTGTATGTAAACTTCCGACTTCAACTGTATTTCAGCAGTACTACCAGTAGAGTTGGTATGTGTCTCTATGGATGCGGGCCTTACTAAATGGACTGTTTGAAAATGTTAAGAATAAAAAAGAAAAATTACAATTAAATGTAGTTATAAAAATGTGAATCACATTTTTATTTGGCGTACACCTGGGGGTAGCCCAGTTTGGGAATACATGCCCTAGAGCACACAAAAAACTATACATACCTCGGCCTAAACACAGGTAACTTCCACAAAGCTGTGAACGATCTGCGAGACAAGGCAAGAAAGGCCTTCTATGCCATCAAAAGGAACATAAAAATCAACATCCCAATTTGGATCTGGCTAAAAATACTTGAATCAGTTATTGAACCCATTACCCTTTATGGTTGTGAGGTCTGGGCATCCGCTCACCAACCAAGACTTTACAAAATGGGACAAACACCAAATTGAGACTGCATACAGAATTCTGCAAAAATATCCTCTGTGTACAACCAAATAATGCATGCAGAGCAGAATTAAGCCGATACCCACTAATGATCAAAATCCAGAAAAGAGCCATTAAATTCTTCCTCCACCTAAAAGTAAGCGATTCCCAAACCTTTCATAACAATGCCATCACCTACAGAGAGATGAGCCTGGAGAAGAGTCCCCTAAACAAGATGGTCCTGGGGCTCTGTTCACAAACAGACCCCACAAAGCCCCAGGACAGCAACACAATTAGACCCAACCAAATCATGAGAGAACAAAAAAATTATTACAAATTAACATTGAGAAAGGCCACCGTAGGCAGACCTGGCTATCAAGAAAAGACAGGCTATGCACACACTGCAGACAAAATGAGGAAACTGAGCTGCACTTCCTAAACTCCTGCCAAATGTATGACCATATTAGAGACACATATTTCCCTCAGATTACACAGACCCACAAAGAATTTGAAATATGGGAGTTGTGATAAACTCCCATATCTACTGGGTGAAATACCACAGCGTGCCATCACAGCAGCAAGATTTGTGACCTGTTGCCACAAGAAAAGGGCAACCAGTGAAGAACAAACACCATTGTAAATACAACCCATATTTGTCTATTTATTTTCCCTTTTGTACTTTAACTATTTGCAGATAATATGATATGTGAAATGTCTTATCTTTTGGAACCTTTGAGAGAGCGAGAGACGTGAAAGAGCCAGTGGAAGGAAGAAATGGAGGCTATTTGGGCTGTCTCTACCTGTATTCTAGGACCTGAGGACCAAGAGCATATAAAAAAGGGTTTTAAAAAAAAGAATGGGAAGAGGAGAGTAGCTCTACATACCAATAATAACACATAACAAAGAAGATTTCTTGTCCTTGATGATAGCGTAATGTCATAAATCACTTATTTTACGTAATATCATTCTCTGGGCAAGTTTGAACCCTAAAGCAATGGCAACAACAAATAGGAAGTACTGGCATTCTCCAACTCTACAACCAGGAGTCAGTATTCACCCTCCCTCTCAGATGCTGCCTGGTGCCAACAAGTGAAATGTCACTTGGTCCAACTAAGACCCATGCCTATCACACCCACACAAGCCCCCTGTAACACTCAAATCTTTGAATGGCTAAACTGTTTCCATTTGGAGGAAAGAACAGGCCATAGTAAACCAGGCTTTTGTAAAGCGACATCCCTTTATAGCTAGATAAGGTCACTCTCTCATCCACAACAGACGACAAATATGGCAACAGAAATGGCTAATGGATGCGGGGCAGACATAGGTTTGGTGTTGACTGTTACAACGTAGAGATGGAGTTGAGATGGGGGTGGAGGCTGCTTACCTTGTGCTCGGTAGTCTTCTTCTGCAGACAATGTGCATATTGACAGGAGCAGGAGGAGGGTTCTCCTACAGGGACAAACGACACAGTCAAGGAAAGGAACATGGGAAACAAATACGAGACATCCTTGATTTTGAGTCAATGGATCCGAGTCGCAAATCATACCTAAAGAGACAAGTAAGATGATAACCATCCAGCATGGATACTGCGCTCTGAGTCTTCATTATGACCCAAACATCTAATCATAGTTAGCAGCACTGCAGATTGTGACCTATAGACTACGGCCACTGGGAAGCAGTGTCTGTCCACACTGCAATCAGACCGGAAGTCAGAAATCAACAACAAACTAAACATTTCATGCAGCTGACACTGAGGACATCATGGTTCCGTCACAGCTGATGTACTCTGAACCGTGCGTCCCGATACTATTTGGCTGGAGAAAATGTGGGAAAGAAACTAAGGGAAAGTACAAGACCTGGGGTAACTATAGTTTCAATTATGCTTTGTGTGAAGTATTTTTTTGGGGGGACTACAACTATTTTAATACAGATACCCCAAAAAATTACTACTTTTTAAAACTATTTGAATAAAGATCTCCGAAAGTAACAAAACAATTGAACTATTAGAATACAGATCTGAGAAAGCAACTACTTTATAAACAATATTTGAATACAGATCTCAGGAAGTGACTACGTTTCATAAACTATATGATTAGCTGCCTTCAACTAATGGTGGGGTTGTATCTGGAACTGCGTGTTGAAGATAGAAATGAACAGAACACCTATACTATTACAATCTATCTGACAGTCGTAATTGATCTACACTATACATTGACAGTATATCTGAACATTCTGTAAATGTCCATTCTCCTGAATGATATTTTGTACCGCTAAGTATACATAAGGTGATGCTCACCTACTGTATGACTCTTTCAGCATGCCACTGAAAAGGTTGAAAGCTGCTATTCATTTTATCATACCTGAAAATATTGCAGAGAAATTCAAAGCCATTTGCAAACAAACAAAAAAGTTGGATGCTTAGCAAAAAACAACTTCAAACTTTTGTCCAGTGTTCTGGTTTCAATCACACACTATAACATATTTAAAGGGGTAGTTAATTCAGAATAGAAACTAACATGATTTTCCACCTACCTTGGCTGTAGTTGATTCCAGAAGGCAGTTTTTAGATATTTAGTTTCCTTTCAACACTTAATAGCCATATTTTGTTACCGTTACAGTTTTGTTACCGTTAGCATTGTCAACACTTAACATTAAACTGCTCTTGTGCTCGTGTAATAAAACTGCCATTACTTTTGGAGCAACATTTTATTAGCATGTTACATAATACTTTGGTAATTGCAATTTAATTGTATTTGTATTTATTATGGATCCCCATTCTTCCTGGGGTCCAGCAAAATTAAGGTAGATATATACAATCTTAAAAACATTACAATGAATCTCACACCACATATCTACATCACAAAATCTATGTGCATGTGTGTGTATAGTGCGTGCGTATGTTATCATGTGTGTGTATGCGCTTCTGTTCCTGTGTGTGTCTCTTCACAGTCCCTGCTGTTCCATAAGGTGTATTTTTATCCGTTTTTTAAAAATGTATCTGATTTTACTGCTTTCATGAGTTACTTGATGTGAAATAGTGTTCCATGTAGTCATGGCTCTATGTAGTACTGTGCACCTCCCACCATAGTCTGCTCTTGACTTGGGGACTGTGAAGAGACCTATGGTGGCATGTCGTGTGGGGTATGCATGGGTGTCTGAGCTATGTGCTAGTAGTTTAAACAGACAGATCGGTGCATTCAACATGTCAATACAAGTAGTGATGAAGTCACTGTATTCTCTACTTTGAGCCAAGAGAGATTTACATGCATATTATTAATATTAGCTCTCCATGCACATTTAAGGGCCAGCCGTGCTGCCCTGTTCTGGGACAATTGTAATTTTCCTAAGTCCCTCTTCACAAAACTAGGACCTGTAGCAAATGCCCTGTTTATAGCGTTGTTAAGACTGCAGAGCAACACTTTATTATGGACAGACCTCTCCCCATCTTAACTACTGTTCAAATAAAAACCGAATCGTATTTGTCACATGCGCCATTTAGACTGCATGTGACAAATAAAGGTGTAGACCTTACCGTAAAATGCTTATGGGGGGGGGGGTCAATGTAAATAGTACAGGTGGCCATTTGATTAATTGTTCTGCAGTCTTATGGCTTTGGGGGTAGAAGCTGTTAACCTCTATGGGATCGGTGCCCCCCGGGACAGTTGAGCTAACATAGGCTAATGTGATTAGCATGAGGAAAATTTCACAGGACACAGACAAATCTGATATGGGCAGAAAGCTTACATTCTTGTTAATCTAACTGCACTGTCCAATTTACAGTAGCTATTACAAGGCAATGTTCAGAGACTGCATTCACTGTAAACACTGCATATGTTGGCTCAATCGGGAATTACCTTTATATTTCTAGCACGCAATCTGTAACACTTCAGTGATACAGACTGAATAGAGCCCTTTGATTCCTTACGATGGCTCAATGAAGGGGAAATCTAAGGGAAGAACAGAGTGGAAGCCAACAGTACATTTCACTTGGCAAACAAGGCCAAATCCACTTAGCCCTTGTTTATAATCAGCATAAGGAAAATAAAGGGAGGCAATTTTCCTAACTTAATAATGTTTCATGACAACTGGCAGAATGTGATTTAGTTAGCAGCGACATTTAGAGCGATATTGTTTATGTGGCTAATTGGCAGCCCCCTTAGATAATCAATTAGTGGCAACAAACCATCCATAGCTGTTGATCCTCCATAACTCTGGCATCATGTTCCCTCCTATAGGCTACACTGAACTCAACCACAGTGCAAACACGTTAATCCAATGGTTCTAGTACAACTTCACAAATGTCTTTGACAACATATCATACATTGGTATCAACTGCTAAGGTATGACAACTGCTAAAGCTTTGGATCTAGGGCTGTGATGGTCATGGTCAGTCTGCTGTCCCCACATGCTTCAAGATGGCCACCATTGTTCCTGTACCCAAGAAAGCAAAGGTAACTGAACTAAATGACTATCGCCCCGTAGCACTCACTTCCGTCATCATGAAGTGCTTTGAGAGACTTGTCAAGGATCATATCACCTCTACCTTACCTGACACCCTAGAGACCCACTTCAATTTGCTTACCGCCCCAATAGATCCACAGACGATGCAATCGCCATTGCACAGCACACTGCCCTACCCCACCTGGACAAGAAGAATACCTATGTAAGAATGCTGTTCATTGACTATAGCTCAGCATTCAACACCATAGTACCCTCCACGCTCATCATTAAGCTTGAGGCCCTGGGTCTGAACCCTGCCCTGTGCAACTGGGTCCTGGACTTCCTGATGGGCCGTCCCCAGGTGGTGAAGGTAGGAAAGAACACCTCCACTTTGCTGATAATCAAAACTGGGGCCCCAAAAGGATGCGTGCTCAGACCCCTCCTGTACTCCCTGTTCGCCTATGACTGCGTGGCCACTCACAACAGTAGTAGGCCTGATTACCAACAATGATGACACAGCCTACAGTGAGGAGGTGAGGGCCCTGGGAGTTTGGTGCCAGGAAAATAACCTCTCATCCAACGTCAACAAAACAAAGGAGCTGATTGTGGACTTCAGGAAACAGCAGAGGGAGCACCCCCCTATCCACATCGACAGGACAGCAGTGGAGAAGGTGGAAAGCTTGAAGTTCCTCAGCGTACACATCAATGACAAACTGAAATGGTCCACACACATAGACAGTGTGGTGAAGAAGGTGCAACAGTGCCTCTTCAACCTCAGGAGTCTGAATAAATTTGGCTTGGCACCTAAAATCCTCACAAACTTTTACAGATGCACAACAGAGGGCATCCTGTCGGGCTGTATCACCGCCTGGTACGGCAACAGCACCGCCCGCAACCGCAGGGCTCTCCAGAGGGTGGTCTGCCCAATGCATCACCAGGAGAAAACTACCTGCCCTACAGGACACCTACAGCACCCAATGTTATAGGAAGGCCAAAAAGATCATCAAGGACAACAAACACCTGAGCCACTGCCTGTTCACCCCGCTATCATCCGGAAGGTGAGGTCAGTACAGGTGCATCAAAGCTGGGACCGCGAGACTGAAGAACAGCTTCTATCTCAAGACCATCAGACTGCTAAATTATGTTAAATAGCCATCACTAGCACCTTAGAGGCTGCTGCCCTATATACATAGACTTGGAATCACTGGCCACTTCAATAATGGAACACTAGTCACTTTAATAATGTTTACATATTTTGCATTACTCATCTCATATGTATATACTGTATTCTATCCTGCTCGCACAAATGCTCGCCCAAATATTTGCATATTCTTAATTCCATTCCTTTACTTTTGATTTGTGTATATTGTTGTGAAATTGTTTGATATTACTGCACTGTTAGAGCTAGAAACACAAGCATTTCACTACACCTGTAATAACATCTGCTAAACACATGGACTGGTATTTGATTTGAACACCTTGCTTGTTTCAGCAAGGAGCTACAAAGTTTTATCACGTTGAGTCCATGTTATCGCAGAAATGGACTCGACCGCATGAATGCCGTGCAGTCCCAACTTCAGTCAGCTGTTCGTTCCCAAATATATATATTTTTTAAATTCTAAAAATAAATAAACAGTTATGACGGTTATTTTATTTTCCTGACGGTCTTCATCCATAACCACCGCTTACATGGTTATACAGTAATTGTGCCACGCCTATTTGGATCCTTACAAATCACAATCTTACTGTAGAAAAACAACACAAAGCAAATCGCCAAAGGCTGCAGACAAATCACAAAAGCACAGACAAATGTAGACTGTCAGTTTGATAGTTTCATTGTCTAAAGTGTCTATTGTTAACACATAATAACAAATCAAGACTCGACCATCTAAACCAAGCCTGGCTACATAGACTCATTGCTCCGGGCCAAACGCCACACCACACCCACAAATGTTTGTTTATTCTCTGCAATGAGTCTGGATTTGACTCCTTAACCGACCGTTCTAGAATGCGAACACATTCGGATCGTCTGATTGGTCCCAGAAACCGATAGGTTGGCCCAGAACCAGAACACACGTGAGTAAAGCAACGGTTCGAAAATTCGTCATTGCCTTTGATACTTTTATTGTTTACAGACGATCCAATCGCTGATTACATTGTTTTGTACAATGCCTCTTGTTACCATGAACGATTCAGACAGAAGTATATAGTGATCGATAGAGCAGCGGAAAAATTCAGTGGGAGTTATCAATCAAATGTGAGCCAGCAAAACAACTGCACGTTTTTCAGTAAATTTTCTATTGACCTTTGACCTGGAAGCATTTTATGGACCTGTGGCCTGAGATGCCATCCTCTAGTCTTGTGGACATGACTGGCAGCTACAGTGCATTCAGAAAGTATTCCGTCCCTTTTGACTTTTTCCACATTTTGTTACATTATAGCCTTATTCTAAAATGGATTAAATTGCTCATCAATCTAAACACAACACCTCATAAAAACAAAGCAAAAACATTTTTTTTTAACATTTTTGCAAATGTATTAAAAATAAATTGCACTGGATAAGGTATGTCTCTGTGCTCAGTAGCTCAGTAGGGAAAGAGGTGAATGGGTTTTATGCTGGGACTTGACCCAGTGCTATAGTCTATAAAGCCTTGTTGAGTACCAAAGTGTATGGCACTTTATGTCAAACTGAAAACATCCAACATAGGGAAACAGTCAGCCATAAGACCAGTCAATCAGTGTATAGGC
Organism: Salmo trutta; assembly: GCF_901001165.1. Lineage (NCBI taxonomy): Eukaryota > Metazoa > Chordata > Actinopteri > Salmoniformes > Salmonidae > Salmo > Salmo trutta. The sequence goes on along the minus strand of NC_042960.1, from coordinate 32,973,982 downwards.
TACACTCGAGATAAAGAGTTAATCCCTTCTTTCGTTGTCCTTTATTATCTAGCATTATGCTAAAAAGGAAGAAAATCCTCTGAATGATACAGTTGATAGGATTTTCACAAGACAAGGGAGGCTGGAAATTGGTCGATAATCATCGAGGTCACTACTATCCCTGCCCTTACTGAGTTGCAGCACAAAAACTGCTTTCCACACTTTTGGAATATTTCCTGATACTAAAGTTAAATAAAAAAATGTGTGTTACGGAGCCAGCAATGAGGGGCGCTGCATACTTAAGCAAAGACGGGTCCAAATTGTCACCCCCAATGACTTCTTGGTGTAAATTGCTGATAAAGGCAGCAAGGACTTCTGTTTCTGTGAGTTTCCAAAAATATAAACCCTGACTACCATTTCCCAAGTCATGTGAGGTGGACTGACCATCCATCGAGGCAGCTGGAGGCTGTATGTGGGAAGAACAGTAGGACCACGATTTATTTCAAATTTGAAACCAGCTGAGATAAAATGCTGATTGAAGGCATCACAAATATAAACTTCTCCAGTAATGATGTAGGAGTCTAAAATACTTGCTTAGACCCCGCTTTAGTGAATTAACAGTTTTCCTGAATTTAGAGGGATCACTAACTGTGTCTGCCATAGAGCTAAGAAAGTAGTTTGATTTGGCATGTTTAACCGAAGCAGTGCACCTATTTCTCAATTGCCTAAATAGCTGCCAATCAGTTAATAATGAACCAGTTTGTCTAGCCTTGGCTCAGGCTTGATTTACTATCAAGAGGAGGTCTGAGAGTTGTGATAGAAAAATTATGTATTCACCTTGTTTGTTGGATATGTAAGAATTATTTACTTAACAAACAGTAAAATATTTCTGTCATGCTCATGCTGGGTTTTATGGTCTCCACTCTAGCACCCTGCAGCTAATCTGGGCATATGGTTTTACTAGAGATAGCTTGAGCTGACAATGACTTGGTGATAAAAACCTAAAAGCTGGCATTCCATAGACAAGATGTGGTGTGTGTGATCCGAGATAGAGATAGCCTGGACGAGTTTAGAACAATGCCTCATTGTCTCATCTTCCTGGCATCTGGGAAACTAAGCCGGGTTGGGGTAAAACACCATTTTACATTTTATATTTTAGTAGACGCTCTTATCCAGAACAACTTACAGTAGTGAATGCATACATTTCATTTCATACATTTTTTTTTTTTTCTGTGCTGGCCCCCCGTGGGAATCGAACCCACAACCCTGGCGTCGCAAACACCATGCTCTACCAACTGAGCTACAGGGAAGGCCGTGTGTAGATAACCAAGGTGGCTTATGGGAAGGTTAGAAATGACTAAGCATTTTTTAGGGCCTATATAATATATATATATTTTTAATTGTTTTTAGTTAGGCTCTTACCCTAACAGTCAGTCAAGACTGTTGGACTGCGCCTCCCGGGTGGCTGCATCGCAGTGCTAGCTGTGCCACCAGAGATTCTGGGTTCGAGCCCAGGTCAGGTAGGGTTTGGCCGGTAGGGATATCCTTGTCTCATCGCGCACTGGCGATTCCTGTGGCGGGCCGGGTGCAATGCACGCTGACCAGGTCGCCAGGTGTACGGTGTTTCATCCGACACATTGGTGCGGCTGGCTTCCGGGTTGGATGTGCATTGTGTCAAGAAGCAGTGCGGCTTGGTTGGGTTGTGTTTCGGAGGACGCATGGCTCTCGACCTTCGCCTCTCCCGAGTCCGTACGGGAGTTGCAGCGATGAGACAAAACTGTAACTGCTACCAATTGGATACCACGAAATTTGGGAGAAAAAAGGGGTTAAAATATAAAAAGACTGTTGGACTGACGGTTTCATTATTGCAATAATTAATCAATATTAAATAAAGATGATTGTTTGAAGAAATTACCAAGTCTCTCTCAGTACTGAATTTCCACCACAGAGTACAAGACAGTAAGGATTAGTTTGGTTTTTGACTCGGAGTTGCTTGAGGGGCATGTTTATCAGCCAGAGAGGAAAAATGGATTAGAAAAAATCAAGTACCAAAACAGGTGTCTGTTATGCAGCTAGTAGACAAATCCTCTGAATAATATAGATCATGAAAGAACACCTCGGCAATAATTTATTAAAATGTATCTTCACAATTATACGAGGTTCAGAGTTTTTCAATTTGATATCTCTAATGCAAGCAATAGAGCAGAGGTCACTGATATAATTTGCAAAAACACCACTAGCCAAATACTTATGGCGACGGTTAAGGTCAGTCAATGAGGAGTTTGTTAGGTTTTTTACATTAATCTGAGTGGGTTTCATTATTAGCGGAGTCAAGTTGAACTCAAGACAAACACTCCTAAACTGATCTGAGGCATGTGTAAGCCAATCAAGATTTAGATCTCCTAACACAACCAGTTCAGATACTGTACCTTTGAGGAGCTTGATTTGATCAGTCAATGCTTCAGCCGGTGTCACATCTTCTCCTGCTCCTCCCCTGCGGCGTAAAATGTCACCAGAATACTAACCACCAGTCCTGGGATGCATCATTACGCACACCTGGCACTCATCATTACGCGCACCTGTTAATCATTATGATTCACACCTGGACTTAATTTCCTCCCCTTTATATGTCACTCCCTTATGTTTTCTCACCAGTTGGTATTGTTCTTGTTTACTGGCATTTAGCCTTATGGAATTGTCTCAGTACTGGTTTTGTTGTTTTATTCACCTGCACCTGCTTCCCGACTCACAGCTCCGTTATTACAGTCGGGTAGCACAGGGTTTTTGCTCCAGGAACAGAGACGTTTCTTGCCATATAGCTGCCTAAAACAACAGCCGGCGTGATGCGAGAAGAAATCAGTCCATTCTTACACCTCACATGATTTGGGAGACCCGTTAACTTGCGAGAGGCGTAATCTGGCACGTCTGCAACTCTTGGCACCCATTTTGAGCCTCCCATAACCAACGAAGCCTCATTCATTGTAGAAGCCATCGGAGAGGGCGACAGAACAGGGGAAGGAGGTGCAGCTACCTCCAGATTCCATCTAGAAGTGGAAGCCCCCAGGGATTAAGGTATTTTTGGTATTTTATTAGGTGCTGGAACCTCTGGATCCAGGGCAGCGAAGCTGTTTGAAGTCTGTATCCGGTCCAGGATTCCCACAGCCATTGAGGCCCATATTGCCAAAGGCCGCTGCTTTCTAATTCTACGGCGAGTGACGTACCTCCATGCTGGTTGGTAGGGTCAAGACTAGGAACATCCACTAAGTAAACCATAAGCATCCTACTAACTCCATTCGGAGAGGGATCCCTGTAGAGGACTGGCAAGTCGGCTGTGGAGAGACAACACGGTGGCAACACTCCCACCAGGCCTGAGCGGCGTCCAGCTACTGGAGTAGAAGAGAAACAGAAAGTAGGCAGATGTGGATTCTCCAGTAGCTTGTAAGTTACTGCATGTAAGTTCACTACTTGTTTGTTGAGAGTAGCCACTTCGCCCCTGTAGTCCTCTGCAAGGAAACAGTTGCTACATTGAAAGTCCGGACGGTCCACATTGTCCCGGAATAGAGCAAAATAAACACAGCTCCCGCAGCATTGAAAACGTTTGTTAAACACCTCCATTTGAAACTACAGGCTAGCTAGGTTAGCTGGGCATGCGGGTCTCTTCTTGACAGGAATGTACTAAAAGTTGGCTATGAGTTACAGTGGGTTTGCAAATACAGCTCACATCCCCCCTCCCAAAACAAGCACAGCCAGTGAAATGGCAAACACACAAGCAACACACACCCGAACGGCAAACAGAGAGAAAGCGGAGGACTTGTTCACTGTATGGATCCTGGCTGCACATACACTATACGAGCAGGAGATGACCAACTTGCAAGTTGGTGCTGTAGAACAAGCAGTAAATTGCCTGGCAGTCAGCCAAAATACCGGTCAACAAGTTAGGGAGCGATAAGTAACAGGAGCATTCACTCACCAACGAGCAGCGTGAAGGAGCATGAAGGAGCAGCGTGAAGGAGCAGCGTGAAGGAGCAGCGTGAAGGAGCAGCGTGAAGGAGCAGCGTAAAGGAGCAGCGTGAAGGAGCAGCGTGGGAGAGATGGTCTCCTATGGTACACTCAAGTTACCTTAAAATATGTTGTTCCAAATGCTAGCTACTTAGCAAACGTTAGCAAAAAAACAACTGATGGTGTGTTCAAGACAACAGGGAACTCAAAAAATAAAAGGTGCTTAGAGTTGGAAAGATCGCTTTGAAAGGTCATCCAACTCAGAATTACTTGTCAGAAACTCAGTCATCATTCTAGAGCTCCAACCTCTCCAACCTGAAGATCACCGACATCAGGATTTTTCCCAGTCTGAGCTCGTTTGATTTCTGAATTCCCAGTTGTCTTGATCACACCAAAAGTAGTATGTTTCGGCCGTGGCATACTGCATACTTTTTACTAAACAGTCTGTGCTAAATAGTACGTAGTACAATTACTACACAGTATGCAGATAAGTAAGCAGTAGGCAAGCCAGATTTCGGGTACGGCCACTCTCTCAAACAGACAGGCCAAAAGCCCTACCAGACACTGATTACCCCAGAAGGGATCACTTTACAATAAACTGCCTGCCTTTATTCCAGGGGGATAGTTACTTTACGACTGCTTTGGTAACCAAGATGTTATTACTCAGCTACTTATAGGAACTAGAGATGATAAACATTAATTGTTGACAGACAAATTGCCAAATTCCGTTTTAGATCAGTTATCATCGTGTAATCATTGTGTAGTATGTTATTACACAAAAAAAACGTATTACATGATACTATATACACAGAGTGTACATAACATTAAGAACAATTGCTCTTTCCATGACATACACTGACCAGGTGAATCCAGGTGAAAGTTATGATCCCTTATTGATGTCACTTTTTAAATCCACTTAATGGAGAACGCTTTCGAGTCCATGGGGCGGCAGGTAGCCTAGTGGTTAGAGCATTGGACTAGTAACTGAAAGGTTGCAAGATCAAATCCCTGAGCTGACAAGGTAAAAATTTGGCGTTCTGCCCCTGAACAAGGCAACCCACTGTTCCTAGGCCGTCATTGAAAATAAGAATTTGTGCTTAACTGACTTGCCTAGTTAAATAAAGGTAAAATAAAAAAATGCCCTGACATTTGAGGCTTTTCTGAGGGCAAAAAGGTGTGCAACTCAATATTAGGAATGTGTTAGGATAGACATTAGCTGTCCATACAGTAGACCCATTTGAGGAAGGCTGTTTACCAAAGAGGAGATATGGTGATATGGTTAATGTAGAACCTTAAACACTATGTGTTGTTCTGCATGAAGTGACCCAAGGTGTAACTTCATTATTCTCGCAAACTCTGACTTCACTTCAACCATCACAGACACTGTGTAGTGGTCATCTACTATGGCAGGGTATTCACCTCAGGTAAGACATGGATGCTGTAGCAAGGGCAATACCAAAACTGGTTATAGTGAACAAAGATATAAGCACAACATGTAAAGTGTTGGTCCCATGTTTCGTGAGCTGAAATAAAAGATCTCAGAAATTTTCCATAAGCACAAAAAGCGTATTTCTCTCCAATTTTGTGCACACATTTGTTTACATCCCTGTTAGTGAGCATTTCTCCTTTGCCAATATAATCCACCTGACATGTGTGGCATATCAAGAAGCTGATTAAACAGCATGATCATTACACAGGTGTACCTTGTGCTGGGGGTTCAATAAAAGGTTACTCTAAAATGTGCAGTTTTGTCACACAACACAATGCCACAGATGTCTCAAGTTTTGAGGGAGAGTGCAATTTGCATGCTGACGGCAAGAATGTCTCCCAGAGCTGTTGCCAGAGAATGTAATGTTAATTTCTATACCATAATGTTGTTTTAGATCATTTGGCAATATGTCCAACCGGCCTCACAACCACAGACCACATGTAACCACGCCAGCCCAGGACCTCCACATCCGTCTTCTTCACCTGCGGGATCGTCCGAGACCAGCCACCCGGACAGCTGATGAAACTGAGGAGTATGTCTGTCTGTAGTAAAGCCCTTTTGTGGGGAAAAACTTATTCTGATTGGCTGGGCCTGGCTCCCAAGTGGGTGTGCCTATGCCCCCCCAGGCATACCCGTGGCTGCGCCCCTGCCCAGTCATGTGAAATCCCTAGATTAGGACCTAATTCAAGTATTTAAATTGACCGGTTTCCTTATATGAACTGTAACTGTCGTCGTAAGGAGTGGACCAAAATGCAGCAGGTATATTGATCATCTTCATATTTTTATTGAAGAGAAGACATTTAAACAAAACAAATGACGAAAACAGTCCCGTAAGGTGCACAGACCATACAGGAAACAACCACCAAACAACACAAGTGAAAACACACACAACTAAATATGGCCTCCGATCAGAGAAAACAACAACCAGCTGCCTCTAATTGGAGGTCATTGACAAAACTAACAAAGAAATAGACAAGCTAGATAAACACATAGAAATAGATAATCTAGAACATAAACGAAAAACCCTGAAACACACAAACCAAACACCCCCTGCCACGCCCTGACCAAACTACAATAACAAATAACCCCTTTTACTGGTCAGGACGTGACAGTAACTCAGTAAAATCATTGAAATTGTTGCATGTTGCATTTATTTTTTTGTTGCATTTTGCAATGTATACTGTTTACAGTATACACCAACTTGAAGGTGTTATTTCTTTTAAAATGACAGTATTCAAAATTATTCTGATTTCAATTACTGTAAAAAAAAATATATATATATTATTTTGTACTGTGACCACACTTGGGACTCAGCCTTATCTAGTATTTTAATTTAAAAAGTTGGTCGCTAGCAACCTGAAATGTCCTGCCACATATCCTGCTACACCACCAGCTCTGTGAGCATATGGAGATATGTGTAATGAATACGATGGGAGACAGAGAGCTGGTTTCAAGGGCAGGGCACAGCAGGTGTTTATTGTAGAGGACCGCAGGAGGAGACAGGTAGCTGGGTCCGGGGGCAGGCAGAAGGTCATAAACCAAAAAGGCAACAGTACTGGCAGGGAAAAGGCTAGTAACGTTGTCCGGGAGATCAGGCAATAGGTTGATAACAGGACTGGAGGATTACACTGGAGGATTAAATTACAGGAAACCCAGCGCTCCAAATAGAAGTGCATAAAAAAAATATATATATCTCACAATGATGGGGTGCAAAGAACTGAACTAAATAGTGTGTGATAATGACATACATGTGTGTGAACAGGTGATCAGAATTCTGGTGATTGGGATCTGGAGAGTGAGCTGCGTTCATGGGATCTATGTGTTTGAGAGTGTGAGCTGGAAAGTGTGCTGGAAAGTGAGCTGCGTTCAGGGGATCTACGTGTTTGACAGTGTGAGTTGGAAGTAGACGTTGGAAGTTGACTTATTGACAGGAATTACATTCCTGCATTTTGCTTAAAGCTGGCCAGAATAAAGCAAATAATTGTCCAATTATCACCACCAACATTGCATCAACGTAAAACTAGCAGTGCTCAAGGACACTTGACATAGAGTATACATGAATGCTTCAGGGATTTGGATTTTCAGCCTCTTGGTTAAGTGCATCAGTGTTTCTTCAGCGCCACTAGGTTTGCTTGGAACATGTATTAACACACCAAAAAAATACGTGTATGGCTAGGGTACAGTGTTTTCCCCTGGGGTACAATATAAGGAACGGTCATCATTGATAGGTGGGGGCAATGTACTGGTGGGCCTCATTAGCATATTTGGGGATGTGGTTTAATATATGTGTATTTGTGTTAGTGGAAATGTTGTAGCAGTTTGAGTGCTTGATGGTAATGCCGATGCAAGTTGAGCACCTCCTTTGATGCTGTCTGTTGTGTAAACATTGTTAGAGCACGTGTCACTAATGAGCTGCACTGTAAGAAGTGTAAGAAGTGCAGCTCACCACATCCCCAAATATGCTAATGAGGCCCACCAGTACATTGCCCCCACCTATCAATGATGACCGTTCCTTATATTGTACCCCAGGGGAAAACACTGTACCCTAGCCATACACGTATTTTTTTGGTGTGTTAATACATGTTCCAAGCAAACCTAGTGGTGCTGCAGAAACACTGATGCACTTAACCAAGAGGCTGCAAATCCAAATCCCTGAAGCATTCATGTATACTCTATGTCAAGTGTCCTTGAGCACTGCTAGTTTTATGTTGATGTAATGTTGGTGGTGATAATTGGACAATTATTTACTTTATTCTGGGCAGCTTTTAGCAAAATGCAGGAATGGTCATTTAAGGGCAACTTGTTGCTGTGAATTTGTATTTTCTTCACTGTAAGTTATTGTAAAATTCACACAACTTACAGGCACCTGGCTGCCACTAGCAATACATGCTAGTAACGTACTATGGCTTTGCTGACTCTTCTGTTGACAAACATTACTTGTTAATTGGCAGCCTACTGTAGCCACGGCAGCCTATCAGAATATTGGAGGCGTGGCTTTCAGCAAGTTCTTTTTGGTCTCCAATGAGAGGGAATGTCATCCCAGCAAATATGCTCTGTTGTATTTTGTTCATTAACGCTAATGCTGCGTTTACATGGTATGAGGTAGATGGTAGACGGTAAACCATTTAACATTTACATTTAAGTCATTTAGCAGACGCTCTTATCCAGAGCGACTTACACATTGGTGCATTCACCTATAATATCCAGTAGAACAAACACTTTACCGGATGTCATTGTTTTCAATGAGAGCAAAACGGTGAAAATCGTCACTTGTTTTCTACTGGATGTGTAGTTGCACCGTTTGTTCACTGAAATCACCATAGCAATGCATACCATAATGCTGGCTTGTTGTTGGCGTCACCATCTTTTTTGCTTTCTTGTCCCGCTGTGCCAACTGGTAGGATGGTTTTTGAGTCCCTCGTCTAAACTCAGCATACACTTGTACACTGTCAGTTCTCCAGCCTTGTTAAAGGCTGAAATAAGCACATGTGATACCAAAGAGACATAATATTTCCTTTATAGCTAGTTGCGACAGTATGTCCTTGTAATACTCACTTCCCTTCCTCAACATCAGGTCAGTGAGTGTGACCGATGAGCTACAGTAAGTTATTGTGACATTTACAATAACGGAGTTGCAGCTAGCTGACTGCAAGTTATTGAATATTAAGCTACTGAAAAATGCACAGTAACATCTTAAGAGTGCAGCTCTTGATTGTCACAAGTTCTTACACTGATTGCCAAACCAAGTGTCAAAAGAGGTGCTCAACCTTCACTAACCACGTAAACTCATACAACATTTCCACTGACGGCTGGCACAAATACAACATATTTTACACCATGTCCCCAAATACCCTAATGAGCCCAACCCAGCACATTGCCACCACCTACATTTCAAAGTGCTGTAATGATTGTACCTGACTGTACATCGAACATATTGTGTAGAGAAATGTACCATTATGTAAGGGATAATCAACGAGGGGCTATGCGTTCTATGGAAAATAGTGAACGACGTGGAAGGTGTGTTTCCCAATGCACAGGCGGAGTGGAACTGACCTTCCACGGAGTTGCATTGAATGTGTTTAATTTGCCGGTAGAATGTGTTCAGCTGCTACGGAAGTAGCTAGCAAGTTTACTAGATAACTACAGTATTTGCCGTGGTAATCAAACAGAATTGCTAGTTGACCTTTTTGTAATCCAGGGCATAACATTGTACTGTAACCATACTCTTATTTTTGAGTGTGTGGATATGTTCTTGGTAGAAAATAAGTATCTGGTGGCACTGCTCAGATATTAATTAATGCACTTCAGACCAAAAGCTCAGAGACAGGATTGTGTCGAGGCACAGATCTGGGGAAGGGTACAGAAAAATTGCTGCAGCATTGAAGGTCCCCAAGAACATAGTGGCCTCCATCATTATTAAATGGAAGAAGTTTGGAACCACCAAGACTCTTCCTAGAGCTGGCCGCCCGGCCAAACTGAGCAATCAGGGGAGAAGGGCCTTGGTCAGGGAGGTGACCAAGAACCCGATGGTCACTCTGACAGAGCTCCAGAGTTCCTCTGTGGAGATGGGAGAACCTTCCAGAATGATAACCATCTTTGCAGCACTCACGAATCAGGCCTTTATGATAGAGTGGGCAGACAGAAGCCACTCCTCAGTAAAAGGCACACGACAGCCCGCTTGGAATTTGCCAGTAAGCACCTAAAGGACTCTAAGACCATGAGAAACAAGATTCTCTGGTCTGATGAAACCAAGACTGAACTCTTTGACCTGAATGCCAAGCGTCACGTCTGGAGGAAACCAGGCACCGCTCATCACCTGGCCAATACCATCCCTACGGTGAAGCATGGTGGTGGCAGCATCACGATGTGGGGTTGTTTTCAGTGGCAGTAAGACTAGTTAGGATCGACGGAAAGATGAACAGAGCAAAGTACAGAGAGATTCTTGATGAAAACCTGTTCCAGAGCACTCAGGACCACAGACTGGGGCAAAGGTTCACCTTCCAACAGGACAATGACCCTAAAGCACACAGTCAAGAGAATGCAGGAGTGGCTTCGGGAAAAATCTCTGAATGTCCTTGAGTAGCCCAGCCAGAGCCCAGACTTGAACCTGATTCAACATCTCTGGAGAGACCTGAAAATATCTGTGCAGCGACGCTCCCCATCCAACCTGACAGAGCTTGAGTAGATCTGCAGAGAAGAATGGGAGAAACTCCCCAAATACAGGTGTGCCAAGCTTGTAGTGCCATACTCAAGAAGACTTGAGGATCTAATCGCTGCCAAAGGTGTTTCAACAAAGTACTGAGTAAAATGACTGAATACTTATGTAAATGTGATATTTCAGTTTTTTTGCAAAGATTTCTAAAAACCTGTTTTTGCTTTGTCATTATGGGGTATTGTATGTAGATTGATGAGGGGAAAAACTATTTAATCCATTTTAAAATAAGGCTGTAACGTAACAAATTGTGGAAAAAGTCAAGAGGTCTGAATACTTTCCGAATGCACTGTATGTAGCATTTGCATACACATTCATTACCTATAATACATCTCTGCACTTAGCAGTGCAGGTGGCGCTCTTTTGCTATTTTAATTATCAATTAATCTGACTATTCTCTCATTATTGATTTAATTTACTTATTTCAGCAATTTTAGGTTTTTCTGTATAGTTGTCTAATGTTGGTGGGCCATATTATTCTGTTTCCATGTTACTCCCGAATGGCTATGATATATATATATATATATATATAATAGCTTTGCTAAAAATAAACTAAAGAAAAACTGAGTTTCACTTTGAAGCCCAAAGTGTAAGAATACAGGTGAAATAATTTACTAACACAGACATGGTGGCGTAGCAGAAAGATTGGAATGCTGTGAACCAAGAGGTTGTGAGTTCAAATTCCAGGTGAGGACACAATGAATAAAACATACTAAACATACACAATGTTGAAAACAATATTTTTGTTTTCACATGTGTAGTGTTCCAACGCCACATACTTTCACGTGAGCATCTGCCTCTGATTCCAAAGGTTGCATGTTCAAATCCACCGACAGAAAGTTGTTTTTTAGATTTTTGTTTTAAGCTTATCCCAAACCTTAACCCTTACCTTAACCATTCGGAGTTAATGCCTTAGCTTAACCTTAAACGCGTTTGAAACAACTTCGAAATTGGACTAAAGAGAAACATGGATGAATGTCTAATTCTGACGTGAGACTGTAGTTGGAAATGTCATGTGAAGTGTTTCAAAAACACATTTTCACATGCAATTTTCCACATGTAAAATTATCTGTTTTTTTTCCATAAGGGACCTAACTGTATCTTTTGTATTTGGTCAATTCCACAGTAATGGAGTGATGCTGAGACTCTGATTTTATCATAAAATGCATGTCAAACAAAAAACAATGATTGCAAAGTTAAACAAACCACACAACTCTATGCACAAGGTCTACTTTTAACAATTTTCACTGAAATCTTTACAAAAACACATTTATTGAACAGTGCAGATGCAAAGTTTGGTAACAGAATGACGGCACACACAGCACAAACCGTCGTTCTATTACCAAACTTTGCATCTACACTGTTCTTCAAGTAAATGTCTTTGAGACATTTTTGGGCATGATAATTAAGTTGAGTGTTCAATGTTTCCAATACTGTATCACAATCAAGGATACATTTTTTCTAGAGAGTCTCACTCTTGACCAAATCACCTCAGCTAATCAAAATGGGTGTGGAGTCACAAGAAAGGCTAGTGACATCCCAAAAGCACAAAACAAACTAGGGATGCACAATATATCGGCGAGCATATCGGAATTAGCTAAAAGTGGCAAAATTGGCCCGATGTCTAGTTTAACGCCGATATGCAAAACCGACGTCAAAGCTGACGTGCATTCATACATAACATAAGTAGATGATGTGATGACGCCACAAAAAATACAGTACTACACAGAACAAAAGCAGAAAAATACTAAGCGCACACTTCCAACAACTAAACAAGTTGAGCAGTCATTTGAAAGAGTAAGAACATTTCAGCGAGACAACTCAAAGGTGAAATCCAATAACGCCAAGATAATGGAATTCATTATGCTACTTGCTATGGGCGTCACGACTGATATTTGGACCAGCAATGTCAGCCCCATGAGCATGCTGAGTCTGACAGCACAGTGGGTCGACGAGGATTTCGTACTGAGGAAAGCCGTATTGCATGCTCAAGAATGTGCTGGTTCTCATACCGCTGCTGCCATTTCAATGGCATTTGAGAACAAGTTTGAAACTTGGAAACATGAATACACTCCTAGCGCCACTCAAACAACTGACTTGAGAAATAAGCTAATCAACTGCGTCTGCAGCAGACGTGGTACCCTCTGTCATGGCATTGAAAAGCCTGCTCAACAAAACTTCTGACAGACCGTGGGGTTAACTAAGAAATGTACTTGAGATTGTGAACAAGCGATTCGGTGGTATTCTCTCTGAGCCTCTTTATTGTGTCCCCACCATGCTCGATGCTAGGTACAAAGACCGCTACTTCGATGCAGACAAGAAACAGGGTTTAGGTGAAATGTTACATACACAGCTGGACAAGATGGAAATGGACACAGTGACAGTGTGCAACGAGGAAGAGAGGCCACGGACAGACAGAGCTGAAACTTCACTGCTAAATGTAAGATGAAATCCTGGTTGAGAATGAAATGAGTGAAAAAATGAACAACGAAACAGCACAGCAAGTAAGTTAAAGAAATAGGTTTTGATTATGGGGACATAAGTAAATTCCAACAAAATAACTTTTTGGTCAGTTTGGTGTAGTGTGTGTGTGTGTGTGTGTGTGTGTGTGTGTGTGTGTGTAACCTTTATTTAACTAGGCAAGTCAGTAAAGATGACTGCCTACCCCGGCCAAACCTGGACGACGCTGGGCCAATTGTGCCGGATGTGATACCGCCTGGATTCGAACCAGGGACTGTAGTGATGCCTCTTGCACTGAGATGCAGTGCCTTAGACCTGTGTGTGTGTGTGTGTGGACATGTTTAACTATTATTGTGGGGACCAGAAGTCACCACAACAATAGTAAACAAACAAAAATGTGACTTACTGGGGACATTTTGTTAGTCCCCACGAGGTCAAATGCTGTTTCTAGGGGGTTTAGGGTTAAGGTTAGAATTAGAGTTAGGGTTAGAATTACGTTTAGGGTTAGGAACTAGAGTTAGTTTTAGGGTTACGAGCTAGGGTTAGGTTTAGGGTTAAGGGTTAAGGTTTCTGGGTTAAGGTTAGGATTAAGGTTAGGTTTAGGGTTAAGGTTTCTGGGTTAAGGTTAGGGTTAGGGTAAGAGTACGGGTTAGGTTTAGGGGTTAGAAAAAATAGTATTTTGAATGGGACTGAATTGTGTGTCCTCACAAGGTTAGCTGTACAAGACTGTGTGTGTGTGTGTGGGGGGGGGGGGTATTGTTTTTTGGGGGGCAAGGAAAATATCAGGTATCTCCCAAAAACGAAATAGAAACTAGCAAATCAGGTCTGAAAACTAACAAAAACTAAACTGAATTCAAAATAAAAATCGAAGAACAAATAGAAATAAAAACTAGTATAAAACAAAACTATAATAACCTTCCTATAATTACACTTTACTTGTCTCAGGGAGAATAAGCACAATACATACTTCTGTAAAGGCAAATGAATAAGACACATACAAAACACATTTACAAACAGTGAGTGTGTCTGGCTTTACTCTTTTAGATCATATAGTGTTCCATTTTAATAAAAAAAGACACCTTGGCAACAGACGTCTTGCCAACGTTTCTTCCTCTGTTCTGCATGCTCTGTGGTCTTCCAAGAGCATGTGAATTTCAATACCACTCCACAGTCCCAGCCAAATGTTACAGCACTGCAAAAACAGCATGCCTAGATGGAAATTTGAACATAATAAAGCATTATGTCCTTATGTTTGTTTAGCCAATACCAATGAGGTCTAACTTTTTGTTAAGACCGGTTGTTGGGACAAGCCTCAGATAATCGCACCATCATTGTTGCGCAAGGCAACTTGGTCTCCAAATTTTACAGAACAGTTACGCTACTTGTAGCCTATGTGAAAAAGACTAACAAAAAAAAACAAAGCTTTGCAATGAGGGCAGGATGGAACCAGGTTGCAGCCAGAACCGGGTTTACAGGATTACCTGGTAGATCAATTGTGCGTGCAACATGACTGTTGGAGAGGTCAAACACTAGCGGTTCTGGGGGAGGGGCCAGTGCCCCTGTGACAACATTTTTGGACCCCCTTGTGGCCCCCCTAAATGTGGAGTTTGAAATAATTTTTACATAACACATTTTTGCTATCGTTCTGTTATTAGACAGACGCAACGATGATGATTATGAACATGGTATTTTGCCTGCTAATGCCTGAAGAAAACGATATGACAACAATGACGTCTAATGTAACTGGCCCCTCTAACAGTACAACTGGCCCCAGCTTGGCCCCTCCAGTTGAAATGGTCTAGAACCGCCACTGAGGTCAAAGCCAAGAGTGTTGGCTGAATGCTAGCGCGCAACAAGATAAATGCTGAATTTATCACCCAATGAATTAATTTTGCCTACGATTAGATTTTCAACAACCAATTGAGCCGAAACGATTGTTTCCCCTTTGTGTCGAACAAGTTACAATCTCTGCTTCACAGAAGCCTACTTGCTATTATAGGCTGGTGCTGGTCAGCGCACTCTCTATAGTTTATGGAAAAATGCCAACAAGCTAAATAAACTCAGCTGATTCCTCTCACAGACCTGTCAGAACAGGCAAGTGTAACCTATGTTTGGTCAAGGAAAATTGGTTAAATTGCACTTTTCATACTGCATATCCATTTCTATTGCATTACTTATATTTCTATTTGCATTTTACAATCGAATAGTCTTACATTAGGCTATGACTTTTTCCGTGAGGCTCATTTCTTACTCACGTTATTGCTGTGGGAGAAACGTGTCCACTCCTTGTCCGTTGGGCTCCTAAATGCATTTGTATGCATTTGTCCAGGAAGCAGAGTTCTAAGTGAAAACAGAATTTCACGCAAGAGGATACCGGTTCATGAGATAGTCCTTGGTTACATACAGCCAAAGGAAGCGTAAATGAATGAAGACTCCCACCTTAGAATTTCTTCATTGTATGTAGTCCAAGGAGCAAGCACGGCTTTCCCACTCACTCAAATTTTCTCCCAACTCCTTTGCTTTGGGGTTCGCGGAGAGTGATTATTATTTTCTCTCCACCTACCAAAGAGGTGCGCACGCAAGTAATGACTGTAAATATGAATCAATGTATGAAGAGCAGAGCAGTGCGCCAAATAATTACAATATTTAAATGTGGTATTTACAGTGCGCATAAGAGGTATCCGAGTCTGATGTTTTCTATTGAGTGGTCTCCAACTGACAGAGAGAGTAGAGAGCTTCTTATTAACCTCCAGGCTGTAGATTCTGCATTTGCCTTGACTTGCACTGATACATGAGGAGCCGTCCGTATTCATCCCAAGTAGCAGCTAGTGTTAGATTTCACCGATACTGACTTGTGACATCACAGTTCTGATCAATGCCCCATCCATTTATGTAATTGATGATCAATGTTAGAGCCTAAATGTAACAAAAAAATGCAATTTAAACGGTATGGTCTCACAAAGGCGATAAGCCAACCTTTAAGAATAGTATATATTGAAGTGAAGTGGGAGTTGTGATATTACATTGGGATTAGGCTACATTACATTGTTATAGTTTTTAATACCACACTTTTGCTAAGCTAATAATTGGGTGGCCAGAACATCGGCTAGCTAATATAATAGCTGCCAAATTAATAGATCTACACTATTTTGAACACTATTTTGAACACATCTGGTAGTACATAATCAAATCAATGACAATAACATAATGTCTCTCGTAAATTACTTTTGTAGCCTATGTCTATTTCTCTGTGCCTTGATTAATAAGGAAAAACAGATAGCGTACCCAACTTTTTATTAGCTCAAAACAATCAGCTTCCTTGCAATGAAAAATGTCGCTCTCAAAAAGTCCCCCAAAAAAGGTGGATAATGAAAACATACGTTTCAGGGAAGAATAGACAGAGATAGGCCTATGCGTTCATCTTGCCACATTTCTCTGATGCCAACCCAGTGTCTTGTTGCTTGTTTGCAACGAAACTGTCACCATTTGCAAATAATTCAACCTAAGACATCATATGATTCTAATCATTAGCATACTTTCAAAATGTACCCTTCCACCCCATAGTCCCGATGCAGGACATTTTTAAGTGGAACTGGCAGCATTTTAGCAGCACGTAATTTTATTAAAATCAGTATACACCCATAGGAAGAATATGACACTTATTTGTATTTATTTGTACTTGTATTTTCTGCTAAGTCAGCATTTAGATATGGTCATTTTCACGTATATAGTATAATGGTCATATATCACGTTCTTGAATTTATAAAATGTTTGGGAATGATGTAAAGTAAGGCATTTGTGAAAATGTTATAGGAATGTAGAGTGGGAAAACGCCAGTGCGTTTGGACAATTAATAGACACTGCAGTTAATAAAACCAATAAAAACATCTGTCTTGTCCAAGACCAGAGTCTACTCTGACCGGTGTGCCATAGCAGATCAGAGCAACAGTAGGCCTATATGCAAATAAGCCATTTGCCACATGGGCCTGCCATCATTCATTTGAACTGGACTGTGTTTACCGCCAGTAGCAACTGCGTGACTTTAGATCATTAGAACGCATTCTCATAAAGCCACAAAATACACCTGAATGGATTTCTACACATTTACCACGGGAGTCCTCTTACATTTGGGATCTTTATGGTCCTATTGATAAAAAAAACATGAAAAGGTAGGCTCTCTCTCCTTCAGTTATGCACAACAACAACACGATCAACAACTAATGCTAACCAGAGTGAGATTAGCTGAAATCTAATGAGGTAACAGTAGATAAACCCTCTCCAACCTTTTCAACTACTTGGCCGTCAAAAATTGCACTGGTAAAGATGGTGAATAGTAGCCTGCTCGATCTGCAGCTTGCCTGCCAATGCATGCTTGTCCCAACCCACGTTTTGACAACGGAATGGGAACTTGCCTGCCTATCCACCTATTTGATCGATGCCAAAATACATTTGATTGACAACAAAGGGTGCGGTCCTAAATTGCCTCTAGTGTGTCAGAGCGTGTTTGTAAATTCAGAGCGTTGTTGTCAGATTGTCTGTTCATAAATTCAGAGGGTTGAGGAGTGGGGTTGATCTGAGCGTTCCTCACAACGGCAGTCAAGCGTCTAAGCTAGCTTGCTAGCTACTTCCAAACACAAATGAGAGAACACCTCACTCTGGCCATTTTACTCGCCCTAGCAGAGCTGGTTAGACTGTTTATCTAAAGCATTAGTGACTGTGTTGCTGGCAACAATTTAATTAGCTACTTTTAGCCAACATTTACTGACATTGGTCATATTCAGCGGTGTTGCTCATTCGTACATGTATTAGGTATTGCGCGCTCTGGCACACAGACGAGAGCGCTCTGAAGTCGGAGTAGATAGCCAGACTGAATTTACGAACGCAAGAAATGAAAACTGGATCACAGTCGTTCATGTTCTGCATAGCTAGCTATTTGGCAAAGCGATTCACATTTCTAGCTAGCTAACCAAATGATACCTGGATCTCTAGCTGTAGCCACCGAAAAACGATATGAGGGGAAAAAGTACAGATCAATCACCCACTCCTCAAATGACATGTCACCCTCCCAGCAGCTAGCTAACTTTAGGCTCTGTGTTTTTATCTTGCTTAATTAATAGTTACATAAAGATACGCTAGCCTATTAGCCACATTATGACTGACGTGTGATCATTGCCCTTGCTAGTTTGATTGTATTCACATTCCCAGCCTTAGTTATATTCAGCTGTTTATGATCCAAAATATTGAGTCATTGAAATTAAAACAGAGCATTCTGAATGGGTGGAGGCAGCAAACGATGTACCAGGCCAGCTGGGATTTACAATCTGATAGCAATATTTTTTTGACTACTAAGAAATGTATTGGTGAAATAATATGAATCATCCATTGAACTGCATCCATCTATTCTGCCAACGAGGCCTTACTGTACGTCATTGAATTGAGTTAACAATAACCTATTTTTAAAACCTAAAGTTGGTTTTGTAGCATGAACTGGGAATTACATACGTTTTACTGATATTATGAGTGCGTTCCTAAAAGTGGCCTGGGTTTAAACATCTCTTTTACAGAAAGTGAATTGCTCAATTGATAGCAGAATTACACATTGTAGGCCTATTAGATTACATCCCAAGCAAAGTATATTTTTTAACTTCTCGGCTATATAACTTTATAGCTCAACCTCTGAATGTCATAGAGACGACCCAAAGATATCCCCATTTGCATTAGATATGTCTTTCTTGTGCATTTTGATTCTAGCATAAAGTGTCACAGAGAAAGCATTGGTATAGATCGCTTTATATAATCAGAATCCATTTTAGTTTCTTCAAAATCTTAAGCCAGTGTTTCCCAAATTCGGTCCTCGGGACCCCAAGGGGTGCACGTTTAGTTTTTTTCCCCCCTAGCACTACACAGCTGATTCAAATAATCAACTAATGGCAAAAAACAAAACGTAGACCTGTAACAGTATAGCTTCCGTCCCTCTCCTCGCCCCTACCTGGGCTCGAACTAGGGTCCCTCTGCACACAACAACTGCCTCCCACGAAGCATCGCTTCACAAAATCCTCGGCCTTTGCAGAGCAAGGGAAACAACTACGTCAAGGTCTCAGAGCGAGTGACGTCACAGATTGAAACGCTATTAGCGCGCACCCCGCTAACTAGCTAGCCATTTCACACCGGTTACACACCTCTTGTGGTCCCGAGTACCAAGTTTGGGAAACGCTGTCTTAAACTAACAAGGGGTATGGTTTTTGCCATTATCTTAAACAAAAAGTAGGCCATGGCTTACCCTCATAGGCCTACCCTGTCAATTCAAGCACTGGTTTTAACTTAACACACCAAGCCCTTCATGGACACAGGTATTTAAGGAGTGGTGACACTATTAGAGTAATTGGCAGACAAATCAATGGATAGCCTATAATTTAATCTGTCAAACAGGTAGCCCTACCTCTTATTTCCTATAAGGAAGAAATAGGTTCCAACAAAAGCTCTCGTGTTAGTTAATTCAAATTAAAATGAAAACTTGAAATGAATTACTTGAATTAGCCTAATTTCAGCACCATGTGCTGTTCACCTCCAGATTTATTGCGCCTGGCTGCCGCTTCACGTTTCAGCGCCACAAAACTGTAATGGAAGTTACTTGAATCTGGCTTATTGTGAGGTCAATAACTCTGATAATAAGACTCATTATGTGCAATGAAACATGTTGTTTCGTGGCCTTTGGAGAGGCAAATATCAAAAAGGTGCAAGTGTGACAAATATGAGCCCAGAGCCGATGGTGGCAACCTATATGGGTACTACACTGTTAAAATAAAGTGCTTTGTAAACACTAAAACTAGCGACAACTGAGCTGCCACCACCTAACAGGAGACGAAATCTTACATTTGCTGGAGTATTGAAACACATGGGTGAAACATTCATCCTGAGGTGCTCTGAAACATGACATAGTGTGGTGTAACATCACTTTTTGTAACACCTTGCCAGAGTCCGGGTGCATCTAAATGATATCATAACCACCATCGATAAGAGACAGTACTGTGCACCTGTATTCATCGACCTGGCCAAGGCTTTCGACTCTGTCAAATCAAATCAAATCAAATGTATTTATATAGCCCTTTGTACATCAGCTGAAATCTCAAAGTGCTGTACAGAAACCCAGCCTAAAACCCCAAACAGCAAGCAATGCATGTGAAAGAAGCACGGTGGCTAGGAAAAACTCCCTAGGAAAAACTCCCTAGAAAGGCCAAAAACCTAGGAAGAAACCTAGAGAGGAACCAGGCTATGAGGGGTGGCCAGTCCTCTTCTGGCTGTGCCGGGTGGATATTATAACAGAACATGGTCAAGATGTTAAAATGTTCATAAATTACCAGCATGGTCAAATAATAATAATCATAGTAGTTGTCGAGGGTGCAACAAGCACGTCCGGTGAAGAGGTCAGGGTTCCCTAGCCGCAGGCAGAACAGTTGAAACTGGAGCAGCAGCATGGCCAGGTGGACTGGGGACAGCAAGGAGTCATCATGCCAGGTAGTCCTGAGGCATGGTCCTAGGGCTCAGGTCCTCCGAGAGAAAGAAAGAAAGAGAGAAAGAGAGAATTAGAGAGAGCATATTTAAATTCACACAGGACACCGGATAAGACAAGAGAATTCTCCAGATGTAACAGACTGACCCTAGCCCCCCGACACATAAACTACTGCAGCATAAATACTGGAGGCTGAGACAGGAGGGATCAGAAGACACTGTGGCCCCATCCACTGTGGCCCCATCTGTCAATCACCACATTCTTATCGGCAGACTCAACAGCTTTGGTTTCTCAAATGACTGCCTTGCCTGGTTCACCAACTACTTCTCAGACAGAGTTCAGTGTGTCAAATCGGAGGGCCTGTTGTCCGGACCTCTGGCAGTCTCTATGGGGGTGCCACAGGGTTCAATTCTCGGGCCGACTCTTTTCTCTGTATACATCAATGATGTCACTCTTGCTGCTGCTGATTCTCTGATCCACCTCTATGCAGACAACACCATTCTGTATACTTCTGGCCCTTCTTTGGACACTGTGTTAACTAACCTCCAGACGAGCTTCAATGCCATACAACTCTCCTTCCGTGGCCTCCAACTGCTCTTAAATGCAAGTAAAACTAAATGCATGCTCTTCAACAGATCGCTGCCCACACCTGCCTGCCCGTCCAGCATCACTACTCTGGACGGTTCTGACTTAGAATATGTGGACAACTACAAATACCTAGGTGTCTGGTTAGACAGTAAACTGTCCTTCCAGACTCACATTAAGCATCTCCAATCCAAAATTAAATCTAGAATCGGCTTCCTATTTCGCAACAAAGCATCCTTCACTCGTGCTGCCAAACATACCCTCGTAAAACTGACTATCCTACCGATCCTTGACTTCGGCGATGTTATTTACAAAATAGCCTCCAACACTCTACTCAGCAAACTAGATGCAGTCTATTACAGTGCCATCCGTTTTGTCACCAAAGCCCCATGTACTACCCACCACTGCAATCTGTATGCTCTCGTTGGCTGGCCCTCGCTTCATATTCGTCACCAAACCCACTGGCTCCAGGTCATCTATAAGTCTTTGCTAGGTAAAGCCCCGCCTTATCTCAGCTCACTGGTCACCATAGCAGCACCCACCTGTAGCACGCGCTCCAGCAGGTATATCTCACTGGTCACCCCCAAAGCCAATTCCTCCTTTGGCCGCCTTTCCTTACAGTTCTCTGCTGCCAATGACTGGAACAAACTGCAAAAATCACTGAAGCTGGAGTCTCATATCTCCCTCACTAACTTCAAGCACCAGATGTCAGAGCAGCTCACAGATCACTGCACCTGTACATAGCCCATCCCATCTGTAAATAGCCCATCCAACTACCTCATCCCCACCCCATACTGTTATTTATTTTGCTTCTTTGCACCCCAGTTTCTCTACTTGCACACTCATCTTTTGCACATCTGTCACTCCAGTGTTTAATTGCTATATTGTAATTATTTCGCCACTAAGGCCTATTTATTGCCTTACCTCCCTTATCCTACCTCATTTGCACACACTGTATATAGACTTTTTTCTATTGTATTATTGACTGCATGTTTGTTTATTCCATGTGTAACTCTGTGTGTTGTTTGTGTCGCACTGCTTTACTTTATCTTGGCCAAGTCGCAGTTATAAATGAGAACTTGTTCTCAACTAGCCTAGCTGGTTAAATAAATGTGAAATAATTTAAAAAATAAAATTTACCCGGAAAAGGTTGAAAACAGTATTATGGTGTTTCGAGTTCTGTGTAGGGTAAAATTCGATCCCTTCTCTTTTGGTGTTGCTTCCTCTCTTTAAAGCTCCTAAACACTATTATGTCGTTTCCAATCCTGTCTAGTGCAGAATTACATCCCTTCTGTTGGTTTCCAAATACTGTAAATGGGAGTCCCTCTTATTGTAGGCCTATAATCCCTGCTCTTATATGGTGTGTTGACAAACATTGATAATTCCAAAAGGTAAAATGTACATTAAACTTATTGTATGCTTCCCTGTTTAAACAGTGTTCACATATATAATGATGACATGTTGTGCTGTTTTTGTTCATTTTGGTGTTCGGTAGCGTTCGGCAGGCTTTTTTTTCAGCTGTTCCAGCAAAATAAAAAAAATGATTGAGGCTTGATGAAGTTCCGAAGTCTACGCCCCTTCTTTGATGATTGGTCAACAGTAGGGATTATTTAATTAAGTGTTTGTTGTCATTCTATGACGGATGACTAGTTTTCATGCACATTTTTTCACTTCAGAAATACTGCACCAAAAATCTTAGTTAGATGTAAAATTGCGCGATTAAGACCACCTCAACAAAAACGTTAATGACAGACTTCTTGTGTTATCATAGATTAATTCTGACTATTTGGAGAACGGGACAAACAGTAATATTGCCGCTTTCTTGTTTTTCAAGCGAAGGTATTTTAAGGGAGTATGCGAGCGCAGACGTTCACGTCGCCTAGCCGAGTTCTGCTAGGAGCAAACCGAACCTGTGTATGCGGACGCCTTTATTCTCAATCAAAGGACATAAGAAAATATAGTTTTGTCCAGGATAATAAATTATGAGTACAAACCTACTTCAAATGCTTTATCTTTTCTTTGCAAATGATCAAATGACAACAAGACATCTTTCACATTTTATATTGATAAAGTAAGATAGTTCAAAGATCTGTAAGGTATTTATCACATTCATATTCTTCAAAAATAAAGTGAGATATGGCCTTCAATTTAACATTCATAGAAGAAGAAAATGCATGCAATGACTGCTAATGTTAGCGAACAAACTGCAAAACTTCAGCCAGACGCTTTACTCCCACCTAGTGGACGTTCTTTATATTGCATCTAGTGGCTGCACTTCCTGTGCTCGTGACCGCAGAATACAAAACAGGAAGTTGTTGTTTGTTGTTAGCTAGCTACTGTTTGACTATCCCGAATGAACTAATTTTACATCCTTCATCATCCTGTCTTTCATAGCCCTTATGCTGGCACCATATGTACGTTTAACTTTCCTTTATGTTTTATGAATACTTTAATGTCATTGTTTATCCGCTTATATAACTTTTTACAACATCAAAAAGATCGCTTGCCAAAATGGTCTTAGCCGTTGTCATAGAGATGTATTGTGTTTAGCCTAGCTGTTTGCTAGCCCATTGAAATGTGACTATGTAGCCTCTGTTTTCGTCATGCTACAGTAGGTAATAAGTATGTGTTTGCATCCAATTGTACAGTATGTTCATCTTAGTATACTTACCCATTCTACATACCTATTTTGACTTGTTGCCAAGGAGGCCCTTGACAAAAGATGACTGGAGGCCATTGTTGGTAAGAAATCAAAATAGTTTATCAAATGTTTTTTCTCTGACTTATGGCAACCTCAGATGATTGATAATGGCTTATAATTGGTTGTCTCTTGTGCTTGGCTTTATTTTCTAAAAGGTAAAGGTTATGTGGTGGAGAAATGTGGCTTCAACAAAGAAGAGGATCTTTAGATACTTAAGTAAAAGCTGAATGAAGAAGGCCTCAAAGGGATTAGCAGGTGTAAATATGTAACATAATATGTAATTAATTAAAGTGTTTTTATAAGCTCTTTATTAACTGTTTCATGATATATGTACAGTTACAAACTTGAAGACATAACATGTGCACTAGTCTAGTAGTAATAGTACTGAAAAGAAGATGCCAATAGTGATTTTGAATAGGCAAACAATAGTACATGTGGCAGTTTTCAATAGTAATTCAAAATGGTTTATGTAGGAAATGAAAAAGGATTGGGAACAATTCAGTAGTGATAACACTACATGCACAGGTTGCAGTAATAATTCAATAGGGATTAAGTAGGCATACAGCAGTAATGTGTAGGCATTGTGTAGTAATTCAATAGTGAACATGTCAAATCAAATTTATTTGTCACATACACATGGTTAGCAGATGTTAATGCAAGTGTAGCGAAATCCTTGTGTTTCTAGTTCCGACCATGCAGTAATATCTAACAAGTAATATAACCTAACAATTTCACAACAACTACCTTATACACACAAGTGTAAAGGAATGAATACGAATATGTACATAAAAATATATAAATGAGTGATGGCTGAACGGCATAGGCAAGATGCAGTAGATGGGTATAGAGTACAGTATATACATATGAGATGAGTAATGCAGGGTATGAAAACATATGAAGTGACATTGTTTAAAGTGGCTAGTGATACATTACATCAAGATGGCAAGATGCAGTAGATGGTATAGCGTACAGTATATACATATAAGATGAGCAATGTAGGGTATGAGAACATTATATAAAGTGCCATTGTTTAAAGTGGCTAGTGATACATTTAATTACATCAGATGGCAAGATGCAGTAGATGGTATAGCGTACACTATCTACATAAGAGATGAGTAATGTAGGGTAAGTAAACATGATATAATATAAAGTGGCTAGTGATAAATTGATTACATCCATTTTTCCATGATTAAAGTGGGTGGAGTTTAGTCAGTATGTTGGCAGCAGCCACTCAATGTTAGGGATGGCTGTTTAACAGTCTGATGGCCTTGAGATAGAAGCTGTTTTTCAGTCTCTCGGTCCCCGCTTTGATGCACCTGTACTGACCTCGCCTTCTGGATGATAGCGGGGTGAACAGGCAGTGGCTTGGGTGGTTGTTGTCCTTGATGATCTTTTTGGCCTTCCTGTGACATCGGGTGGTGTAGGTGTCCTGGAGGGTAGATGGTTTGCACCCGGTGATGCGTTGTGCAGACCTCACTACCCTCTGGATAGCCTTCCGGTTATGGGCGGAGCAGCTGCCGTACCAGGCGGTGATACAGCCCGACAGGATGCTCTCGATTGTGCATCTGTAAAAGTTTGTGAGTGTTTTTGGTGACAAGCCAAATTTCTTCAGCCTCCTGAGGTTGAAGAGGCGCTGCTTGTCCGTGATGTGTACGCCGAGGAACTTAAAACTCTCCACCCTCTCCACTACGGTCCCGTCAATGTAGATAGGGGGCTGCTCCCTCTGCTGTTTCCTGAAGTCCACGATCATCTCCTTTGTTTTGTTGACATTGAGTGAGGTTATTTTCCTGACACCACACTCGGTAGGTAGGAATTTTGTAGGAATGTGTAGATTTTACGTAGTAGATACCCAAAAGCTCAGTAGTTACACAGTAGTCATTCAGGAAGAATTATGTAGTGATTTGAATTGGAAATATTTAATGTTCACAGAAATGTCAATTTTACCACTCATTTCTGCTTAAATTACTACATAAATCACTACTACTTTTTTACTAAACATCTCAATAGCAATCAAGTAGTAAAACTAGTAGGTTTTGTGTGTATCTTGTGTAATACTGATGAGTAGTAATTCAGTAGTACGTTTTCGTGAGGGAGGGCTCAATGTGATCGATCAGTCATACATTATGCTAATATATTTATACCTAGATTATGGTACATGGCATGAAAGGTTGTTCAGATCGATTGAATCACAGTACAGTTGAGTTAGATGACATGATTGACATTTGACAGTTCAGTTGCCATTTAGTCTGTGATCCTTGCCTTGATTGGCTTTGGTTAGGATGTACAGTACCAGTCAAAAGTTTGGACACACCTACTCATTCAAGGGTTTTTCTTTATTTTTACTATTTTCTACAATGTAGAATAATAGTGAAGACATCAAAACTATGAAATGACACATATGGAATCATAACCAAAAAATGTGTTCAAATCAAAATATATTTTATATTTGAGATTCTTCAAAGTAGCCACCCTTTGCCTTGATGACAGCTTTGCACACTCTTGAGAACCTTCCAGAAAGACAATGATCTCTGCAGTACTCCACCAATCAGGCCTTTATGTTAGAGTGGCCAGATGGAAGCCAGTCCTCAGTAAAAGGCACATGACAGCCCGCTGGGAGTTTGCCACAAGGCACCTAAAGACTCTCAGACCATGAGAAACAAGATTCTCTGGTCTGGTGAAACCAAGATTCAACTCTTTGGCCTGAATGCCAAACATCACGTCTGGAGGAAACCTGGCACCATCCCTACGGTGAAGCATGGTGGTGGCAGCATCATGCTGTGGGGATGTTTTTCAGCGGCAGGGACTGGGAGACTAGTCAGGATCGAGGCAAAGCTGAACGGAGCAAAGTACAGAGAGATCCATGATGAAAACCTGCTCCAGAGCACTCAGGACCTCAGACTGGGGAGAAGGTTCACCTTCTACCAGCCAATGACCCTAAGCACACAGCCAAGACAATGCAGGAGTGGCTTCAGGACAAGTCTCTGAATGTCCTTGAGTGGCCCAGCCAGAGCCCAGACTTGAACCTGATCGAACATCTCTGGAGAGATCTGAAAATAGCTGTGCAGCAACGCTCCCCATCCAACCTGACATAGCTTGAGAGAATCTGCAGAGAAGAAAGAGAGAAACTCCCCAAATATAGGTGTGCCAAGCTTGTAGTGTCATGCCCAAGAAGACTTGGGGCTTTAATCACTGCCAAAGGTGCTTCAACAATGTATTGAGTAAAGGGTCTGAATAGTTGTAAATAGAATATGTCTGTTTTTATTTTTAATAAATTAGCAAACATTCTCAAAACCTATTTTTGCTTTGTCATTATGGTTTATTGTGTGTAGATTTATGAGGGGAATTATTATTTTTTAAATCAATTTTAGAATAAGGCTGTAACGTAACAAAATGTGGAAATAGTAAAGGGGTCTGAATACTTCCCGAAGGCACTGTACATGAAAGAAGCTATGCAAATACAGCATCAAGATAACAATATGAATGTCAATGTGGTTGATTACTTTTTTACTGAGAAATATGTTTGTTTTTTGTGTTTTGTAAGTTATTTTTCTTAACTACATTGCTTGTAATATTGTATGTTTTTATTGCATTGGAAATGTAATATTGTGAATTTATAAGATTGTGTGCAGGGCTCCCTTGAAAAAGAGGCCTTGGCCTCAATGGGATTTCCCTGTTTTTAAATAAATTGAAATAATACATTAATAAAGTGGGATGCAATAACATGTGGTATTGTAGGCCAAAGCAAAGAGCAGGCAAAATTTTAGGTGGCTATTTAGCATGTGGGGCAAGCATAAATCAATAGATAAGGCTCATAAAGCTTGTAGCCCCCCCCCCCACCCCACCCCCCACCCCTATATATAGTGTATGTATCTCAAAATCATTGTAATGTGGTTAACCTAAAATATACAATTAAACCAGAGAGCGCCCTTAGATCTTGTAAAAAGGCCGCACAGAACTATGGCGCCCTTTCAGCTGTCATGTTACTGAATGCTGAGTTGAGAAGACAATCAGAAATACTTTTATCAATTGACTGCCATTGCCCCAAATAAAAAGTTAACATTGGCTGTTATTTTCACATTGGTTGGGGTCTCGAATTTTCAGATATCAAAAACGTTTGAGAACCCCTGTAAGTAGGCAAACAAGCAAGCGGTGCAAATAATGCCGTGTCAATTAACAACTACATGTAGCATAAACTTGGACCATAAGCATGTAGCGGCCATTAGCTGTAAAAATTGTACAAACATTTTAATTGACGAATTCTTTTTTGGGATTGTTTTGGAGAGTTTCACCTGAACGTTTGGTGTGCTGTCACCTGTCTGAGTTTGTGAATCACCCAGGGGGGTCCCTGCAAACTTATTTAGATTAAATGATCCCTTTGGGTGTTTCAGAGAAATTCCACTCTAGTGTTTTGAAACACATTCAGTGTATCAAAGCACTTATATTGGATTTACATTCAAACACCCTCCAAACACCAGATATCATCTTAGGAGCACTAATTTTCATGGTTTCACTACACAATGGTGTTTTGAGTTTTTCTATTTTAACAACGTAGTTATAAGGAAAGTACCAAAACCCCGTGATTGGGGAGGTGCATGCAAGCAGATGGGGAAAGTTGGCTAGGATGGAATAAATTATATAGGAAAGCCTGCAAAACAGCTAATGTAAACCAGGGGAAAAATGCACTAACCTCCCCTGTGCCCAATAAGAATCCACACAACCCTCCCCTATTTTGGACCACCCCTCCCCCAGTCAAATTTTAACTGTTCCTTACCTCTACTTAGGAACGTAAGAATAGAATGGGCTATGCCATGGCTTCTATTTTAATGTAGGAAGCAGACAAAGCAGGAACTGAGGTGATGCAACTACTTCTATAGAAACCTGGAGATACATTTTAATATGAGGTTATCTCTGGGACACCTCATACCCTGGGCCAGTCTGGTATAGATGAACCCAGCTTCACGTCCGTGGCACGTAGTCAGCCCGACAGGCTTTAGTGCCCGATCAGGTTTTAGTGAAGACCTTAGTTCATCTTTAGAGGAGTTGTCATCCCCACTAAGGTTTCTGCTCATCCGGACATATAGTAACACTACTTACAGACCAAGCCTGCAAACAAAGACCACTGGAGGGGAGGGAGAGGGGGAAAAACCAACATATACTCCAATCCTGGTAAAAAAAAGGGGAAATCTGAGCATGTGTCTGTGTCTAGTATGTGTCTATTCTATATGTCTAAATAACTGAAGGGACATATACAATATCTCTGGACTCCACAGACTATTGAGGGAGTGTTACGGTATGAGATGGGAGTTCTGTCAATCTGCTACAGTATGGGACTCTCTTTGAAGTGGTAGTAAAAAGTGAATGTTATTTAGCTAAGGATGTAGAAACAACACCAGAGAGAAAACACATATCCACTCCAGTATCTCTGCACATTGTAAATATGACCCGGTATATACTGTAGCTTCCTTACTTTCTCTTGTTCCTCTTATTTCTATTTCTCTTGTGTTTTTGTTCTACTTTACTTTATAGAGCTTGCAAGAAAGGCATTTCACTGTACTGGAGAACGTAGCAATAAAACTTTAAACTTGAGTGTGATATGTGATAAGTGATTCATTTGACATTTGTGGCTGGGCTGAGCATCCTCTCTCTCTCTCAAATCCCCAGGTGGAACAGAGGGAGCTCCTCAGCTCAGCGAGCCTGGCAGGCTCTTTGAAAGAAGCATAAAAGCAAAATATCTAGCCATCTAAAAATGTGAAGTATGTTAAAATTCAAGTCTAGGACCCACTGAGAACAGCACATGGCTCTTGATCATAGAAATTGAGAGACTAGAGTCTGTTAGGCATAGCAATTGGCATTATGAATGATAGCGGATGACATTATTCTTATGGCGCCTTAAGTACTGTGGTGCATTTGATGGCCATTGTACCATGGAGCGAACCAGAGCTGTCCTTCAGCAGTGGGTCAAGTCAAGCACT
This sequence comes from Salmo trutta, assembly GCF_901001165.1. Taxonomy (NCBI): domain Eukaryota; kingdom Metazoa; phylum Chordata; class Actinopteri; order Salmoniformes; family Salmonidae; genus Salmo; species Salmo trutta. The sequence goes on along the minus strand of NC_042960.1, from coordinate 32,944,075 downwards.
CTTTCCCCATCAAAGGGAGTCTAGTCTCTGAGGACAAAAGAGCATGTGCTTGGATGTGACTGCATTTGCCATCAGTGAGGATCTCAGGATAGTAATGCCTTGGCCAGATGTTTTCCTTTCTACCTCCATGAAAACAAGTGTTGAAGTGCTGCCTATCAAACATCAACGATGAATGGCAAGAGCTACTTTAATATTTGCTTTTTTCATTCACTCTATGACTTGGACATAGTTAAAGTGTAACATACAGCATTTTAGAAACATGAAATCTTATTCAAATCTGTTCATATACACCCCCAGGAAGAATTACACTTTTTTTTACATTTTCTGACAAGCGAGCACTTAGATATGGTCATTTTCACGTTTCCATAAATTCTTAGAATGTTTGGGAATTACGTATACTAAGGCATTTGTGAAAACTATAGCAATACAGAGTGGGAAAGCGGCCGTGCGTTTGGACAATTAATAGACACTGCAGTAAATAAAACCTTGTCCAAGTCCGGAGTCTATACAGAACAGTGCGCCATAGCCAATCAGGTACAGTAGGCCTATATGCAAACAAGCCATTTGCCACAAGGGCCTGCAATCATTCACTTTGAACTGGACTGTGTGTTTACATGTAGTTGCAACAGCATGACTTTAGATCATTAGAACACATTCGGCAAAAGCCATAAAATACACTGCAAATATTTAGCTAAATAACACGGGATTCCTCTTACATTTGGGAATTTTACAGTCCTATTAATCAAACAACCATAAAAAGGTAGGCTATCTTTCCATAAATGCACATAAACAACAACAAGATCAACAACTAATGCTAGCCAGAGCAAGATGAGCTAAAATCTAACAAAAGAACATTAGATAAACACACATTGCATGCGTTGTCCCAACCAAGCACCCAAGCTACCTGGCTAAAGATGGCTAGCTTGCAAGCTAGCTACTTCCAGACACAAATTAGAGATCACCTCACCGACCATTTTACTCGCCTTAGGAGAGCTGGTTAGGCTGTTTACATGTTATATAGAGCGTTCGTGATTAACTATTACTTTGTTTGCCTACGTTCACTGACACCGGTCATATTAAGCGGGTCTCGAGCTTTCGTAAATTCATCCTTTATTCTGCGGTCTGGCACACTCAGACAAGAGATCTGAAATTGGAGTAGATAGCTAGCCAGAGTGAATTGCGAACGCAAGATATATGTGCTAACTGGATAACAGTCGTTCAGCATAGCTAGCTAGTTAGCAAGGCGATTCACATGCATTTCTAGCTGTGTAGCCACCGAAAAAAAAGTCAGTCACTCACCTGCTTCTCCAATGACATGATGTCCTCCTAGGTTACAAGCTAGCTAGCTATCAAGCTAACTTTAGGCTCTGTGTTTTTAGCTTGCTACATAGATAGCTACGCTAGCATATTAGTCACGTTATGACTGACTTATGATCATTGCCCTTGCTAGTTTGATTGTACTGACATTCCCAGCCTTAGTTACATTTGTCTGTTTTTGTCCAAAATATTGAGTCATTGAAACTGAAACAGTGCATTACGAATGGAGGCAGCAAACAATGTACCAGGCCAGCTGTGATTACAACCTGATAGCAATATTTTTCAGACTACCAAGAAATATATTGGTGAATTATATTAATCATGTATTGATCTGCATCCATCTATTCTGCCAACAATGCCTTAGTGTACGTCATTGAATGTTGAGTTAAATATAACCTCTTTTTAAAACCTCTTATGAAGTTGGTTTTGTAGCGTAAACTGGAAATGTTATATTTTTTACTGATATTATGATTGTCTGTTTGTTTCATATCTGCAAAGTAGTTAAAATGCTGTCAGTTCCACTTTAAACGTCTTATTGTTGTGTACTGTAGAACTTATGAATGCATAGTATGGCCTCGAAAGAAAGAGGCCTGTCAGATTATTCAGTTTGATCTTATGACACATAAGAAATCAACAGCAGTCGTCGTCTTCTTTTGAATTGGGGAAAAAATAGACAGTGTAATTTTTTCACATGTCCAGATGTGTATTAATGAGTCCATCATGTATTAAAAAACGATAACATTTTAGGCAGAGAGAAACAGCAGAGGACCAAGTGGTATCCACTACTCAGACGATTATACCTCCTCTATCCATCCCACAGACAGACAGACTCCTTTCGTACAGGGCCTGGGTTCAAATACTATTTGGAATCGTACAAATGCTTTTAGAGTTTGCTTTATTCTGCCTGAAGTGCCTAGATGGATGGGGTTTACCACTTTTGGGACTTTTCCATTTAACCAGGCAAGCTCAAACAAACAGCTTCAGTGTTTGCAATGATTTCAAATAGTATTTGAACCCATGTCTGTTCCGCTTGTTCACTGACCCCTCTGAAACATACGGAGTTGCCTTTTCTTACAGTTTCATTACTCATGCATTATACAAATAATACATCTGCCGAAACTGAGCCAGATTGAGCCACAACGGCTGTCAATGGGACAGTGTTCCTGGAAAATGACTAAGAAGAGCTGGAGGAACATGCAGGCCAGGGGATGCTGATGAGAGTAGCATGTGGAGTGTGTGAGAAAGAAAGAAAGAAAGAAGACAAAAGCCTGACAGAACATCAAAGTTACATGATCAGAAATCCCCCCCCCTCTTCGATAATCCTAACTTTAGATACGCTCACTTGCTTGATTTAAGTGAGATACACACGCATGCATATCTCAACTGATGATTAAGGGCTCAAATACATTTTACTCTTATTTGATTCATGCTTACATGATTTCTGCATCAAGATAATGTATTGTGTATATACATTTTGTCAATGCATCATACATATGTGTGCAGGAGGTGGCAATGGTCCAAAACCTCAAAGACCTAAGCTGTGTTTGAATACTCATACTACGGTAAACGCACTAACCATACTATTTGTGACGTGAATCGAGTATATAGTATGCTTATTGGTCATAGTATGGATATAGTTAGTATGCTAAAAGTTCCAGGATGTCGTACTAAATTCGCCAAAATATGAAGTATACACACAGAGGACACTATTTCCCAACTATTTCCCAACTGGCGGATGACACCTCACTTTTTTTGAAAAATGTATCTCAAGCTAGATTAGCATTGGATATCGTGAAGCAGTTCTCCAAAATCTCAGGCTTGACTTTAAATCTTTCCAAATGTGAGTTGTTTGTTGTGAAAGGAGCTGTCAACCCAGCAGATTGTAACATCTCTGATTGTAACCTACCTCGGTGTAAAGATCACCAAAAATCTTAAGGCTATGAATGATCTTAATTTGAACCCTGTAACTGAATCTGTCAAAAAAAAATTATCCTCATGGTTAGGGAGGGATTTAAGTCTTCAAGGAAGGGTGCTTTTATCCAAAGCTGAGGGGCTATCTCGTGCATCCTATCTTTTTTAATCTATTGACATTCCCAAATCCACTTGCTGTACCTTAGATAGGCTTTTGTACAACTTCATATGGAAAAACAAGCCACATAAGATAAAAAGAGATGTTATCACCAACAGGGTTTGTGATGGCGGTCTAAATGTCTTAGATTTCACTCTCTTCAATCAGATATCAAAGGTCAACTGGATTAAAAGGTACATAAAAAATCCTCATAGCTTCTGGAATATTATACCTCATTTTGTTTTTCAGAAGTTCGGCGGGCTTAATTTTTTACTACAATGTCCATATATTGTGGGTAAAATTCCTGTGAAACTGGCGGTTTTTCACAAGCAGGCTTTAATGTGCTGGGCTTTGTTGTATAAACACAACTTTTCACCTCATAAATGTTTTATTTGGAACAATGGGTCAATATTACATAGAAATAAGATGTTATTTAACCATAAATGGTTCTCGAAAAACATTGTTCTTGTCAGCCAATTGGTTAATAACAGTGGGAATCTATTTACACGGAGAGAATTTATGGAAATATACAACTTTGAGGTTTCAAGCAAGGAATATGACACTGTTATTAAAGCTATACCAAGTGGGATAAAAACTTTACTTCAGAATAATGCATATTTTGGAATATCTCCGATTGTAAGCGATATTCAGTTGAATGGCATTGGTCTACAAGATACGAAATTCAACAATCGTTTAATAAGGGATATTTTCTACAGGAAGTCTATTCCCTCTGCGATATTTTGTTGGGCTTCATCATTTGATGTAAACTGGCGCCGTGCTTGGCTCACTCCACACAGATTTATGGTGACCAATAAAGTAAAGGAGATCTCCTTTAAGATAATCCATAGATTCTATCCGTGTAATAGCTTGATTTCTAAATATATATTTGACGTTACCAGTGAATGCAGTTTTTGTGAACTAGAAACTGAATCTATTGAACACTTATTCTGTAATTGTTTATATAGTGAAGTGTTTTGGACTGATGTAAAACTATATCTTAGCCGCAAATTGCATACAACCATTGATATTACTAAGTTTGACATATTATTTTACTACACTGATTCCACAATTGAACGTGAGTATGTCATAAATCTCTTTATTTTATTAGGAAAATCTTTCATCCACAAAGTTAAATTTATGAAGAAAAAGCCCCTTTTCTTAATTTTTTTATCTGATTTGGAACAGTACTTAGAATCTTTAAAACGTATACAAAACAATATGTCAAAAAAATGTATTCGATATATGTCTGTATTTGAATTGATATAATAGTTTTTTTATTTTTCTCTAATTTCTTTGGATTCCCTCTGGCTGTTATGTTATGTTTATGTTTTGCATGTTACTGTTTTGCATGTTACTGTTATTTACAACAAGTTAAATAAAGATTTGTGCAAACTTTAAAAAATAATAAAATAAAAAAAAATAAAAAAAATAAAAAAAGAGGACACTATTTCCGTACTTTAGGACCCATAATGCAATTCAGGAAATGGGCGTGGCTTCACATCGTTTTCAGATTTGAAGAAATGATGGAAAATATGCAGCCGAAGTACAACGAGAGCGGATACAAATTCATTGCTTTAACTAAATATGACAAATGTTTAAAAAAATGTAATAAAGTAATGACTTTTCAAATAAGTTACCTTACACGTTATGTTGGCTGACAATTTGTTAGCTACCCTGTCCTTATGAACCACTTAGCATATCATTACAGCAGTATGTACCGGTAGGGTGTTAGCTAGCTAACATTCCCTAATGTTAGTTGGCTACTTATACATCAAACTTGCCAGTACATTAACTATAGGCTAACTACCCAATATTTATTGACTTGATTCTTCCCGCCATTCTTAGCTTAGCTAAATGGCATTGTCGTTGTGCGTTCTCAATGGACTTTCTGGTGCTTTCGTAAATTCACTCTGGCTATCTACTCCAATTTCAGAGCACTCTCGTCTGAGTGTACCAGAGCGCAGAATAATGAATTTACAAGCGTTCAACACCGGTTGAATATGGCCAGTGTCAGTAAACGTCGGCAAAAAAACATAATTAAATTGTTGCCAGCAGCACAGTTAAAGTCACCAACACTCTGGATAACATGAAAACTGCCTAACTAGCTCTGCTAGGGTGAGTAAAATGGTCAGAGTGGTCTCATTTGTGTCTGGAAAAAGCTAGGCAATGTTAGTTTGGGTGCTTGACTGCCGTTGTAAGGTCAGAACACTCAAATCAACCATACTCCTCGGCCCATGCATCCAGTATGTGCTCCGAGAGCGAAACGCTCTGAATTTACAAACGGAAAATCTGACAACGCTCTGAATTTACGAGTGCAGTCTGGCATTTCAGGTTGAATTTAAGAACACACCCGAAGTCATAAAATGTATTAACTAGTAATTTGTTATGCTAACTAGCTAGCAAGAGGTTGCATAGCAACAGCATCAACTTCCAGTACACAGGTGAAGGGCTATTCGTTTACAGTATACTAAAATTAACTAATAGTATATAGTATGTAGCATATACTCATTTTTATTTATTTTTATTTCACCTTTATTTAACCAGGTAGGCTAGTTGAGAACAAGTTCTCATTTACAACTGTGACCTGGCCAAGATAAAGCAAAGCAGTTTGACACATACAACAACACAGAGTTACACATGGAATAAAAAGACATACAGTCAATAATACAGTAGGGTAAAAAAATATTTATACGATGTGTGCAAATGAGGTAAGATAAGGGAGGTAAGGCAATAAAAAAGGCCATAGTGGCGAAGTAATTACAATATAGCAATTAAACACTAAAGTGATAGATGTGTAGAAGATGAATGTGCAAGTAGAGATACTGGGGTGCAAAGGAGCAAAATAAATACAGTATGGGGATGAGGTAGTTGGATGGGCTATTTATAGATGGGCTATGTACAGGTGCAATGATCTGTGACCTGCTCTGACAGCTGGTGCTTGAAGTTAGTGAGGGAGATATGAGTCTCCAGCTTCAGCGATTTTTGCAGTTCGTTCCAGTCATTGGCAGCAGAGAACTGTAAGGAAAGGCGGCCAAAGGAGGAATTGGCTTTGGGGGTGACCAGTGAAATATACCTGCTGGAGCGCGTGCTGTGGGTGGGTGCTGCTATGGTGACCAGTAGGTTTTCTACAAGCAAAGACTTGTAGATGACCTGGAGCCAGTGGGTTTGGCGATGAGTATGAAGCGAGGGCCAGCCAACTAGAGCGTGCAGGTCACAGTGATGGGTAGTATATGGGGCTTTGGTGACAAAACGGATGGCACTGTGATAGACTGCATCCAATTTGTTGAGTGGTGTTGGAGGCTATTTTGTAAATTACATTGCCGAAGTTGAGGATCGGTAGGATAGTCAGTTTTACGAGGGTATGTTTGGCAGCATGAGTGAAGGATGCTTTGTTACGAAATAGGAAGCCGATTCTAGATTTAATTTTGGATTGGAGATGCTTAATGTGGGCCTGGAAGGAGAGTTTACAGTCGAACCAGACACCTAGGTATTTGTAGTTGTCCACATATTTTAGGTCAGAACCGTCCAGAGTAGTGATGCTGGACGGGTGGGCATGTGTGGGCAGCAAACGGTTGAAGAGCATGCATTTAGTTTTACTTGCATTTAAGAGCAGTTTGAGGCCACGGAAGGAGAGTTGTATTGCATTGAAGGTCATCTGGAGGTTAGTTAACACAGTGTCCAAAGAAGGGCCAGAAGTATACAGAATGGTGTCATCTGCGTAGAGGTGGATCAGAAAATCACCAGCAGCAAGAGCGACATCATTGATGTATACAGAGAAGATAGCCGGCCCGAGAATTGAACCCTGTGGCACCCCCATAGAGACTGACAGAGGTCCGGACAATAGACCCTCCGATTTGACACACTGAACTCTATCAGAGAAGTAGTTGGTGAACCAGGCGAGGCAGTCATTTGAGAAACCAGGAACGGTGGGATTGAACAGGCTACTAATAGGGGTTGCAACAATTTCGGCAGATCATTTTAGAAGGAGAGGGTCCAGATTGTCTAGCCTGGCTGATTTGTAGGGGTCAAGATTTTGCAGCTCATTCAGAACATCAGCTATCTGGATTTGGGTGAAGGACAAATGGGGGAGGCTTGGGCGAGTTGCTGTGGGGGGTGCAGGGCAGTAGACCGGGGTAGGGGTAGCCAGGTGGAAAGCATGGCCAGCCGTAGAAAAATGCTTATTGAAATTCTCAATTATTGTGGATTTATCGGTGGTGACAGTGTTTCCTAGCTTCAGTGCGGTGGGCAGCTGGGAGGAGGTGCTCTTATTCTCCATGGACTTTACAATGTCCCAGAATTTTTTTGAGTTTGTGCTACAGGATGCACATTTCTGTTTGAAAAAGCTAGCCTTAGCTTTCCTAGCTGCTTGTGTATATTGGTTCCTAACTTCCCTAAAAAGTTGCATATCACGGGGGCTATTTTATGCTAATGCAGTACGCCACAGGATGTTTTTGTGCTGGTCAAGGGCAGTCAGGTCTGGAGTGAACCAAGGGCTACATCTGTTCCTGATTCAACATTTTTTGAATGGGGGATGCTTATTTAAGTATGTAGTATACAGTATTTTAGTATGGGTATTCGAACACAGCTCTATTGTTTTCCCCCTCTCCATCCCCTCCAACTCTCCTCTCCTCCACCACTCCACCCTTCTACTGTAATCTGAACAGCAGAAAGTTGACTTCCTACGGCAGACTGGATCCAAACACCATGTGGTTCAGTCAGTCTCATATTGTCTTTCTTTCAGCTGCACATTTCACTGTAAAAGCTTGTAAATGTGGTGTGTGTGGAAACGCTCTCTTCCTCAAAGGACCTGCTTCCAGCCAAAGTCAATCCCGGCTGGGTAAATAGAAAAAGGAGGAAAGAGATTGTGGTGAAAAAGTAGATTGGACTCGATTGACTTTGGTTTCTCAAGTGGAATTCCACAAGCATGTACACAGCATACTATCAGGAAACCTCAAATGTAAGCAAAGTATTCTTTCAAAACATCATGATGAAGACATATCTGTGGAAACTATATAATTAGGTAAACAGACTTCACACCTCATCGGTCACTGGGCTGACAAGCGGTAGTCGGCAAGCAGACAGAGAAAGTGATGTGTAGAAAGTCCAGGTAGACAGTCCTATCCCTACCTGATACCTTTACCTTGGCTAAGTGCCAAATGGCACCCTATTCCATATATAGTGCACTACTTTTGAACAGAGCCCTATGGTCCCTGGTCAAAAGCAGTGCACTATAAAGGGAACAGGGTGCCATTTGGAACACAGAGCTTACTACCTGACACTACACATTCCACCCTCTCTAATTAGAGGAGGGGTAGAGGCAGAGAAGCTGTGTAATCGTGTGAGTGAAGGAGCTGTGTAATTTCTGTCCAGTTTTGTGAGTTGCCACCCGTCACACAGGCCTGCGATTTCGCTGAGCGGGGATGAGGGAGAGTGTGAACAACAGTTGGGGGAGTGCCTAACAGATGGTTGGGTAGAGAAGTCGGGTTAGGGAGCCGCGTAGAGCCGAAACAAGCCACGAGGGTAGTCAGAGTGTACCGGGGCTGGTAGATGGATGTGTTGTGGGCCCACAAGGACTATGGGAGGAGGAAAAGAAGAGGTAGAAGGAGAGAAGGAACAGAAAAGAGGAACTAGGGGAGCTCAGGGACAAGAGGGTGTCTGGGATTTGGGAGAGAGGGATTTGGGGAACAGGGGAAGGTAACCCTCTTGGGTCTAGTGTGGTGGAGGGGTGGTTTGGGCTGCTGGAAGGTAAGAATGGACTTGCCGCATGAGACAACACATTCCCAGACCAAAGAGAGAAACAGACAGGGAGACATTGACACTCCTGGATTGTGTAGCCAAATTAAACCCTGGATGCACTCTGGCTTCTAAAACCACACTGGAATGATGATGGTTGTGTTGAAAGGGCCTCTAAACCTCTAGTAGAGCATTATTCATCTTTTTCAATGGATGATTTTGGACTGGATTACATAAATGGATTTCAGGCTGGAGTTGAATGTCACATAAAAACACTTATTTATTTGTTCCCTGAACAGTGTTATTGTTCAACCTGGCAGAGAGAGAGAAGCATACACCTCTTTTGAAACAAGTGAATTAAATGTGTTTTTCTTTTTCATCTATAATTTGTTTTCCACATGTAGTGCAGAAGTCAACCAAAGCCACAAAAACAAGTCTGTCAACTTTCAGAACACACTGATACCCAACCCTCCCCCATCACATTCATGTCTCCGACCGCCAATGACCGGTGTTGAACATTTATGGTTTCCTGAACATGCTCAATTAGCAGTTCTGGAAAACACAGAGCAGGGAACATAGCATTGTATGTGTCTGTGCTTACAGTTAACTGTAGTCTACCTGAGAAAAAAAACTAAAGGGAAGGTCAAAAAAAAGAGAAAGGGAAATCAAATCCGTCAGTAAAATAGACTTTTTGCTCTGTGCACTTTCCATTTGAATTGGAAATACTTTTTCCACATTTTCTTTTCCCCCTGTGCTTTTCCCTGGTGGGTTTGCTCTGCTATCGCGTAGTGTTCAATGAGGCCCCCACCCCAAACCCTCACTGATGACATGCCCTTCTCTCTGTTACCGAGGAGGAGAGAGGAAAAACCTGTTCTCCAGCATAAACAATGTCAACCCAGGAACATACCCAGGAAAATTCACTCTTTTACAGCCATCCTTTCTTTGCCACAATTTAACTGAAGACATGCCCTGTATTTCTTAGGGGATAATTTAGTATAGTAGGTCTATTGGTGCACTTGCTGGGTGCCAAATGGTATAGGGTGTCCAGCGATAGATATATTTCTTCATCTGTATGTACTTATGATCACCTTTGCATTTGAGCATCATACTAACTCTAATAGGGTGCCAAAACTTATATGGAGAATTGACAATCAGTGAGCACTGGAAGGATGTAGGTAGATCATGAAAGTTCTGAGGAAAAGACAGAAGTGGGTTTTAGTCATAGAGATGGAAAGAGGTCTCATCTTTGTATCTGTGCCATTACGGCATCGGTGTCAGCATGGACAACACCATTGAGGCTATCTCCATTTTAAAGTAGTCAATTTTCTTCTTCTTTTGTGTTTGAAAAAATGTCTAAGATGTTGATTACACCGGCCTCGTTGCATGCGCGAGCGGTGCAAAATATATGTACACATACCTTAAAATCCACATTAGAAGAAGACTGAACAAGGAGAGATTACTAGAAACTAACTAGGTTACCCCTTTTATCTGTGGATTAATTGTCAGAGAGAGTGTGCAAAGCTGTCATCAAGGCAAAGGGTGGCTACTTTAAAGAATCTAAAATATATTTTGATTTGTTTAACAATTTTTTTGGTTACTACATGATTCCATATGTGTTATTTCATAGTTTTTATGTCTTCACTATTATTCTACAATGTAGAAAATAGTAAAAATAAAGAAAAACCCTTGAATGAGTAGGTGTGTCCAAACGTTTGACTGGCACTGTATATGTAAACTATAAATGACTACCTTACTGTTATTAGCCCATAGAAACACACTGAATAACAGACTCATACATGCAAAATCAGATAGTCAAAAAATAAATCCAAAGGAAGTTTGTTTTAAAGTGTCTGTCCTATATCTGAAAGATAAGAAATATCAGGAAGTTATTATAAAAAAGTTGACCCATATTTAACAATTCTTTGGCACCAAACTACCTCCATATACTGTATACTTCCATTCATTTTTTAAACTGGTACCGAACTACCTTCAGACAGTCTTGTGAGGCCTTTCTATAGAGGGGTCACAGTGTGTAGCCAAACTGTTTGGCCGCTACAGACAGAAGTGAGGGTCTCATCTTTCCATAGAGTTGTCAAATTAGTTTCTAGGCCAAACCCTTTCGTGAGAAGACCAATTTACGGGATGTCTCCTGGTCTGACAAACACCGCTGTAGCTCAGCAACCTTCCACCGCAGATGTGGAAGGCTGACATTGGAGGATTTGGTGGATAGAGACGCAGTCCATGCAAAAAAAAACATATATTTAGCTTAAACAGACAGATTTTCCTGGGGATTTCGATTTTCACGCAGGCATCGACTCTAGGCGTTTAAAATATAAAGGCTAAAAAGCAAGAATTCAACAAAACAAATGTCAACCGTGTGGTTGGTATGTCAGTGAAACGTACTGTGGACTAAGAATAGGGTAAATTTACTTTTTATAAAAATAAACTTATTTTAGTGTAAAATATGATTTTGACAACACACTATATTAGCAAACAAAAATTGGTGACCCATAGCGTCAATATATCAATATTCAGACTGAAAGGTCCAATGCAGCCATTGTTATCTCAATATCAAATCATTTCTGGGTAACAATTGAGTTCATTTCCAAAATTCTGTATCCGATCATTTTTCACATCTGTGTTTTTTTTATCAGAAATGATTGCTTATGGGTATTTTCGCGTGTGTGTGTATGTGTGTGTGTGTGTGTGTGTGTGTGTTCTCCAGTTTTTTATTCATACACTTTAGATACAGTATGTATGAAAATGTGTTTTTTTGCAAAACCATATATATCCATTGTTTAGCTGGAATGGAACGTCCGTATCCTGTATATTTGACTGTGATATGTGGTTGTCTCACCTAGATATTTTAAGATGAATGCACTAACTGTAAGTCGCTCTAAATTACTAAAACGTCAAATATAAATGTTTTATATAGTTAAGGTACTGTAGTTGATGCAAACTAGCACTCATTAAAAATAACCTCTGATCCATCTTGCTAGCTACTATTTTGTATTTTATTCAAGCGGATAAAGTAAGTAAGTAGGGAGTAACCTAGTTCCTCTATGCCAAAAGAGTCCAGCATTGAAACCAGACCCTAGTTACTGTGTAGCCTAGGGTCAGGTTTTCGAGACTAAGTAGCCAGAGAGCAATGAAATGTTGCCGTGATTTGTCTATGGGAATCTTAACACAGGTGCACATACAATAGATCTGAATTAATGCCAGATGGGTTGAATAAAGTGTAATGTAAAGGTACGATTTTATCACTATGTTAGCCAAAATAGGACAGACTTTTCATGCATCACTAACAAAAGTGATGTATCTGCCACAATTCAAACAAATTGTCTTTATTGAGAAAAGCTGGCCAGAGCTATAGTTAGGCTGTGGAGTAGTTGGATAACTCTACAATATCCCTGGACACGCTTTGTTTCCCAGTGATGACCAGTGATGAATTGTGGGTGGAGAAGAGGAAAGGAGAGGTGTAGTAGCTGTGGCAGAAGCTGCATGACCAAGACTGAGAACAGAAACTGACTTTGACCTGACTTTCATTTTTGAAGCTGGTCCTTTGTCTAGCGTAAAGTCTGTGTGGAGCTGAGCTGGCCTTGGAACAGAGAGAACCTTTATGCTTGCTAACTAGAATTCCCTTCCTACAAAATCCCTGTTTAATTTCATGAGAGGGATGAGATAATTGTTTGAAAGGGCAGACATATTCTTCCTAAATCTCTGGTGATACTGTTAGCGTGGTAGTAATTGATGCTGTGTACTTGTATTTCTGTGTAAAGTTCAGCTAATGCAACAGGATAATTGTCTTAACACGGATAATAACCCTTCTGAAAAAACACAGCATAGACCCTCATATATTTCAAGATGGTTTATGATGCTTCGTGCTGGTCTTTGCTGGTCAAGCTGGTCTGACCAGCATGGTCTAACTGGTTCTGCTGGCTGACCGTCATGGTCTAGCTGGTTTTGCTGGCAGAACAGTATGGTCTAGCTGGCAGACCAGCATCCGCTGTGTTTTGGACACTGGTGATCAGCACAAGCTAAAGAAAAACCAGCATCAAGTCACATTATGTTGGCTTGCAAAATTATGTTTAAGTCCTATTCGAATCCAGCCAATTGATTCCCACAATCTGCATTCAAAATGACTGTCAAGGTTAGAAAGATGAATGAATAAGACTACCTAAACCATCTAAACTGGAACAACCTTTTCAGTAAATGGGTGCAATAAGTCCAACTAGCAGATTGTATTAGTTGGAAAATGTATGTTATTTATCTTTGTGTAGTATACGAAATGTATTGATTAATTATTCAATTAATGTACATGTAAAAACACAGATATTGAAACAAACAATTCTAAAAATCAAACTGCAATAACGCATGCTGGGAAATATGATAATGATGGGCTAGATTTTGCAGACCAGCAGAATTCTGATTACTTGAGTCGACCTCACTTGGGATTTGGACTCACAACCTCTCGGTTGCAAACCTGAATTTCCTGCTACACTACAGGATCTCTGGGTATGATAAGGCTTGATAAAAGATTTGACCAAATAGACATTCTGTTATTTGTCGCTATGGGGGAACCCTTTTGGGTGCCACGTAGAACCCTTTGATTTGTCCCTGTAGAGCAGCGTTTCCCAAACTCGGTTCTCGGGACCCCAAGGGGTGCACGATTTGGGTTTTCTCCTAACACTACACAGCTGATTAAAATGATCAAAGTGTGATGATTAGTTGATTATCTGAATCAGTTGTGTAGTGTTAGGGCAAAACCCAAAACGTGCACCCCTTGGGAAATCCTGCTGTAGGGGAACCAGTTTGAGTTCCATTTAAAACCCTTTCATGAAGAACCCTCTGGTCAAGGTAGAACCAATGACAGGTTCTTCAGTTATACTTATAGGACACTTCTGAGGTGCTTATGTACACACTATTAAAAATTACCTGTAATTTGACAGTAAGTTATCGACTACTGAGTTGCAATACAAATAAATAATTTTTACAGTTGAATTAAGGTGTTATTGCTGTAATATTACTTATTTATCTAACTTTAACTGCACTTTGAAATGTAGGTGGGAGCAATGTGCTGGCAGGGGCACCTTAGCATATTTGAGGGCCAAGTCTAATATGTTGACTTTTGCCAACCATTAGTAGAAGTGTTGTACCAATTGGGGTGGTTTAATCGTTATGTTGACAAAAGTTGAGCATCCCATTTGTATACTCCAAGTTCTACAATCTTCGTAAGAGTGTGTTGTGTTCAAGAGCTGCACTGTTAAGCGATTACTGTGCATTTTCTAGTCATTTAAAAAGGTCCTGAAAAAGTCAGTATGATTCCCATTTAAAATTGCTTTTTTAAGTTACTAAAATAGCACCCATAATATTTTGGGGGGGATAAAAATGCTCAACATCTTTGAAAAAGTACTTTCTCTCATGGCTAAATACCACGTAGTTTGAAAAGACAGGATGAGTGAGCAGGAAGCTTATATTCATGAGCTTGCCTTGACTGACAGCTCTTTGAAACGCATATGTTAAGAAACTTGGATGCAGTGAGCAGTTTTGCAATGAAATCATATCAATAAATTTGGTGATACACAAATCAACATTGAAATTGCATCAATGATGTAAAAAATGTTTTATACAACTCCCATTTGTGAAGTCTCTAGTGATGCACAGCAGCACTGACGGATGTGTCGAAATGACAACTGTGTCATAGTTTTGAACTGGTGTACAAAACCGAAAGTTAGACACAAAACCTAAACTTAAGACGGGGAAGCATAGAAATAACGCACATTTTCAATAACTTTCTGTCAGCTAGCTGCAAGCAGTTATTGTAAAATTCACAGTAACTTAATGTGGCTGATCTCTGTCACGCTCACTGACCTGATGGTGTGGCAGGAAGGTCTGTTTGCTGCCAACCGAGAGATTGAGGCCAGGTGAGGCTGGGTCCCAAGTGTGCTCACCACAAAGAATGTTTAGTAGGTGTGACGGACAGCGAGCTACTGGCAGCTAGTAGTGAGGTTACGTTTGATACCGGAGCTCCGAGGCATGCTCTGAGATCGCTAAGCAATGTACTTCGAAGCAATGTGCTGATGCCTGTATCACTTTATCAGAAGCACGTGATCAATGACGTCCGAAGCTTTGTTTCGTCGAACAACCACCTGATTGGTTTGGTATTGGTTTAGTAGAAGACAAAAAGGCAGTGTGGGACGTCATCTACAATAATTTGGCTGCTTTAAATTCTTTTCACCAGCAAGTGCCACTAGTGTACAGTACACTTTGTTGATTAAATCCTTAATTAATGAACCTATTTGATACAATTGTCTTTAAAACCTCAATGCTTGGGCCTCCCGAGTGGTGCAGCAGTCTAAGGCACTGCATCACAGTGCTTGAAACGTCACTACAGCCCGGCTGTGACTGGGAGACCCATGAGAAGGTGCACAATTGGCCTAGCGTCATCCGGGTTAGGGGAGGGTTTGGCTGGCCAGGATTTCCTTGTGGCTGGCGGGGCGCCTGCAATCTGACTTCGGTCGTCAGTTGGACGGTGCTTCCTCTGTGTCACGATTCCCACCGACGGTGGCGCCCCCTCCTGCTCGGGTGGCGCTCGGCGGTCGTCGTCACCGGCCTATTAGCTGCCACCGATTCCCTTTTGCTTTTCCCTTTTTTTATTTTGTGACACCTGTGGTCAATTAGCCATTAGAGGGGCTATTTAGTTTAGCTGGCCCGCTCCTGTTCGTGCGGGATTAATGATTGTTTCTTTGACAGACGGCTTATGTTCGTGTCGACGTTGTTTTGACGCCGTATGTACTTTCTCCCCTGTGTGTGGGAACATTTGTTTTTTGTGTGAGTGTATATTAAAAACACCACTACCCTGTGTTCGCTGCTTCCTGCGCCTCATTCCTCCTCCACGACTACCAAGCCGTAACACTCTGACACATTGGTTCAGCTGGCTTCTGGGTTAAGTGAGCAGTGTTTCAAGAAGCAGTGTAGCTGAGAAGGGCGGTGTTTCGGAGGACGCATGGCTCTCGACCTTCGCTTCTCCTGAGTCCGTAAGGGAGTTGCAGCGATGAGACAAGACTGTAACTACCAATTGGGGAGAAAAAGGAAAAATAATGATAATAAAAGAAATAACAATGCTTCAGGAAGTGTCATTTCCCTATCGCTACTTTTTTACAAAAACTTACTGACATCTGGTTGCCAGTTAAGCTGGCAGTTAGTTACCAATGAGTTACTAGCAGTTAGTAACTGAATTTTACAATAACTTAATGACTGGTAGTTGTTAATTAAGTAATGCAAAATTCACAGCAACTTCCAAACAATTAACTTCCATTAGGTTAATATTAAATGCACAGCAACCTTTTAACAATGTAGCTCCTTAATATCACACATGCTTACAAAAAATAGAAAAATTGACAGAGCCAAGAAGTGTTCAACCTTTGACAACATAACCATCAACCACTTAAACTGGTACAACACTTCCACTGATGGTTGGTACAAATATACATATATTTGAAATATGCTAATGTACCCCACCTGTACATTGCCACACCCTACATTTCAAAGTACAGCGATGATTGCACCTTATTTTCAAAATATTGGTGAGAAATGTAACATTATACTTTACTGAACAAAAATATAAAACGCAACATGTAAAGTGTTGGTCCCATGTTTTAAGAAGCTGAAATAAAAGATGCCATACATTTTCTGTACGCACAAAAAGCTTATTTCTCTAAAATGGTGTGCACACATTTGTTTACATCCCTATCAGTGAGCATTTCTCCTTTGCCAAGATAATCCATCCACCTGACAGGTGTGGCATATCAAGAAGCTGATTAAACAACATGATCATTACACAGGTGCACCTTGTGCTGGTGACAATTAAAGGCCACTCTAAAATGTGCAGTTTTGTCATACAACGAAATACCACAGATGAAACAAGCTTTGAGGGAGCGTGCAATTGGCATGCTGACTGCAGGAATGTCCACCAGAGCTGTTGCCAGAGAATTTAATGTTAATTTCTCTACCATAAGCCGCCTCCAACGTCATGTTAGAAAATTTGGCAGTACGTCCAACCGGCCTCACAACCACAGACCACGTATAACTATGCCAGCCCAGGACCTCCACATCCGGCTTCTTCACCTGCGGGATTGTCTGAGACCTGCCACCTGGACACCTGATGAAACTGAGGTGTATTTCTGTTCTTAAATAAAAGAAGGAAAATTACATTCTGATTGGCTGTGTCTGCCTCCCCATGGCTGTGCCTCTGCCCAATCATGTGAAATCTATAGATTAAGGCCACATTTATTTTTTTTAAATCAACTGATTTCATTATATGAAAGTAACTCATTAAAATCATATAAATTGTGGCATGTTGCATATATTTATGTTCAGTATAGATTATCAGTACATGTTCTAGAGGTCGACCGATTTGGTTTTTCAACGCCGATACCGATTATTGGAGGCCCAAAAAAAGCCGATACCGATTAATCGGCCGATTATTATATTATTATTTTTTTATAATGACAATTACAACAATACTGAATGAACACTTATTTTAACTTAATATAATACATCAATAAAATCAATTTAGCCTCAAATAAATAATGAAACATGTTCAATTTGGTTTAAATAATGCAAAACAAAGTGTTGGAGAAGAAAGTAAAAGTGCAATATGTGCCATGTAAGAAAGCTAATGTTTAAGTGCCTTGCTCAGAACATGGGAACATATGAAAGCTAGTGGTTTCTTTTAACATGAGTCTTCAATATTCCCAGGTGAGAAGTTTTAGGTTGTAGTTATTATAGGAATTATAGGACTATTTCTCTCTATACGATTTGTATTTCATATACCTTTGACTATTGGATGTTCTTATAAGCACTTTAGTATTGCCAGTGTAACAGTATAGCTTCCGTCCCTCTCCTCGCTCCTACTTGGGCTTGAACCAGGAACACATTGACAACAGCCACCCTCGAAGCAGCGTTACCCATGCAGAGGAAGGGAAACAACTACTCCAAGTCTCAGAGCGAGTGACGTTTGAAACGCTATTAGCATGCACCCGGCTAACTAGCTAGCCATTTCACATCGGTTACACCAGTCTAATCTTGGGAGTTGATAGGCTTGAAGGGGTGGGTATAATTTGTGGAACGTTCCAACAGGAATCTGTTCCAAAAAACGTAAAGTAAAAGGTTGCCAACCAACAACGCATACAAAGAGCAACGCATACAAACCTAGCTAACTAGCTGCCGAATAGGCATCAACTCACCACGTAGCTTATTCTTAATGTTTGTCCATAGGCAAACAGACATATGAAGACAGACATTTTTCCGAATAAACGTGATGAGTGAAAAAGGCAATGATATAGACCACTCCCTACCCGGTATCTTATTCTGCCGCTATACAACTTTGTATGCGTTGTTTTTTGGAAACCTTGTTATTTACGAAGTTTTTGGAATAGATTCCTGTTGGAACGTTCCACAAATTATACCCACCCAGGTTGAAGTCATAAACAGCGCAATGCTTGAAGCACAGCGAAGGGCTGTTTGAATGAATGCTTACGAGCCTGCTGCTGCCTACCACCGCTCAGTCAGACTGCTCTATCAAATCATAGACTTAATTATAATATATTAAACACACAGAAATACGAGCCTTAGGTCATTAATATGGTCGAATCCGGAAACTATCATCTCGAAAAAAAAAAGTTTTTTTCTTTCAGTGACATACGGAACCGTTCCGTATTTTATCTAATGGGTGGCTAAGTCTAAATATTCCTGTTAGGCATTGATGTTTATTGTTAGGTACATTGGTGCAACGACAGTACTTTTTCGTAATGTCGAAGTAGGCTGTGATTCAATGAAAATAAAAAATTATATGCAACGCAGGACACGTTAGATATACTAGTAATATCATCAACCATGTGTAGTTAACTAGTGATTATGTTAAGATTGATAGTTTTTTATAAGTCTAATGCTAGCTAGCAACTTACCTTTGCTTCTTGCTGCCCTCGCGTAACAGGTAGTCAGCCTGTTAATCCTTGTGGAGTGCAATGTAAGGCCGGTGGTTAGAGCGTTGGACTGGTAACCGAAGGTTGCAAAAACGAATTCCACTGAACAAGGCAGTTAACCCCTGTTTCTAGGCCGTCATTGTAAATAAGAATGTGTTCTTAATCTGACTTGCCTAGTTAAATAAAGGTGTGTAAAAAAAATAATAATAATAATTTTTTTTTTTTAAGATTTTTTAAAAAATCGGCAAATCGGTGGCCAAAAATGCCGATTGTTATGAAAACTTGAAATCGGCCCATTCCGATTAATCGGTTGACCTCTAACATGTACCATCCTATGTGTAGGCCTACCTCTGAAGGTACCTAATGTGTAAAGTTGACCTTTTTGTACCCCAGGGAATTACACTGTTCCCTAACTGTACCCTACCAGGTGACGTGGAGAAGATCTGTATCAGCGTCACAAACTCTCACTACTGTTGTCCTCCAGGGCTTGGTTCTAAGCCCCCTCCTTTTCTCTCTATACACCAAGTCACTCGGCTCAGTCATATCCTCTCTCCTATCATTGCTATGCGGATGACACTCAACTTCTTTTCTCCTTCCCCCCTTCTGACACCCAGGTGGCGGCACACGTCTCAGCTTGATGTTGGCCCACCACCTCAAGCTCTCCTCCTCCCGGAAAGGCCTGCCTGTTCAAAGACCTCTCCATCATGGTTGACAACTCCACAGTGTCTCCCTCCCAGAGTGCAAAGAACCTTGGCGTGATCCTGGAGAACACCCTGTAGTTCTCTACAAATATCAAAGCAGTGACTCGCTCCTGCATGTTTATACTCTACAACATCCGTAGAGTACGACCCTATCTCACACAGGAAGCGGCACAGGTCCTAATCCAGGCGATTGTCATTTCCCGTCTGGACTACTGCAACTCGCTGTTAGCTGGGCTCCCTGCTTGTGCCATCAGACCCCTGCAATTTATCCAGAACGCTGCAGCCAACATGGTTTTCAACCTTCCCAAGTTCTCCAATGTCATCCCGCTCCTCCGCACACTCCACTGGCTTCCAGTCGAAGCTCGTATCCACTACAAGACCATGGTACTTGCCTACGGAGCAACAAGAGGAACTGCCTCTCCCTACCTTCAGGCTATGCTCAAACCCTACAACCCAACCCAAGCACTCTGTTCTGCCACCTCTGGTCTCTTGGCTACCTCCTCCATTTTTCTATTTTTACATAACCTTCCTAAACCAATATTTGCACTTGATGACCCCCCCACCCCCACCCTTTCTAGCTCTGACTTTGCTAATAACTACTTTGAGGAAAAGTGTACTTACTATGCCTGAGATATGTGGTTGTCCCACCTAGCTATCTTAAGATGATTGCACTAACTGTAAGTCGCTCTGGATAAACGTGTCTGCTAAATGACTAAAATGTTAAATGAGTGTGGATATATGTTCTTGGTAATAAAGATGTACCTGGAGGCACTGCTGAAACATTAAAGTTCAAATCCCCAAAGCATTTATTTAACAAAAGTTACATTACTGATAAAAAATTTGGACAGGTAACTAGAAACTGTAACGGATTACATTTAGAAAGTAACCTACCCAACCCTGGGGCCTCATTTATAAACCGTGCATGTATACAAAATATACCCCAAAATGTGCATGCGCCAGTTCACGCAAAATTTGGCATTTATATAAAAATGTAACTTGACATGACAATGTGCTCACCTCCCTGCAAACGTGCGTACACACATCTGCTAGTGGTTGTAATATTGTATTTCTAAGCTGGCAAGTAAGCACTTTGAGCAAATCAGGGATATGATGAAAAGGGTATTCATAAAAAAAACTAAAAACATGAATAAGAATGCAGCCATTTGCCATTACTGAGGAGAGAAAATCTGTTTTATTTCCACACCTTTTCTGGCCGTGATAGGCTCATATCCCCAAAGGAGCCATAGGCTACCACAAATTATAATCCGCATCCCTCATTTAATTGGACCTAGTAGAACAGCTGATATTTTACATTGAAGTAAGCCTTAGTAAGCTACTGTAAATTTAATAATTGCATAATTTTTTTGTAGCCTGCCTTAGACAATGTTTCAGAATACACGAGGAGTCCATCCTATTTAGGTTGGGGAAAAAGTTGATACAAAACATTGCTGAATTGAAACGTTCTGCTGACAGGTCCAAAACAGTTTGCCATTGTTTTCTCTTTTGAAAACGGACACAGTCCTTTTCCAGATAAAGCATAAATTACTACTAAAGATTAAAACATCCTGCCAACACAGTAAATAGACTGGTAGCTTTTGTAAAATATTTGACAGTATGGGTAGGCTACAGTATTGGTGTGCGATAGGAGCGTGACATCATTGCCTATTTAATCTAAGAGCCTATACCAAGGCAGGACATAGAAACCCAATAATCTGTTGATAAACTAAATATTAAACAACAATTGGTATTTTGCATGCCGTGGGTTAATGCCAATAGTTTCAAGTTATAGGCCTACAGCAAATAAAGGGTGTTATTGTCATGATAAAAGGTGAATGGAGGGTCTGATATATAACAGGAAACATGTGTATGTATGAAATGGCGCATGGCAATTTACGCAAGGTTCATAAATGCCAATTTACTCAAGGTTCATAAATTAGTCCCCAGGTCCCTGAGCACTGCTATTTTTATGTTAGCATTATTGACTTGATTCTGGGCAACTTTTAGCAAAGTGCAGAAATGTATTCTTGCCATTAAATCTGTGGCCAATTGCAGTCATGCCCACAGACCTGGTGGCATCGCAGGAAATTCAGGTCATTAGCAACCAAGAGGTTGTGAGTTGAAATCCCAAGTGAGCTATACTGTAGTCTCAAGTAAACAGCATTCAGCAGTATAGTGTCCTTTTACAGCAATAACAACTTAATTCAGCTGAAAATTTCAGTAACTTGTTGTTTACCTTACTTTCACCGCAACCAGTAGCCTGTAGTGTACCATGAAATTACAGGAACTTTTTAACAGTGTAGCATTTAATGGCATAAAAGGAAAATGTGGAGAAGGAAAGAACAGGATGGTTCTTCATAACCCTCACAGCAGTAAAGAATCCTTCCTGATATGCAAAAAAATAAATGTTCACACATTTCACACTTACAAAGCATTTCACTCTTACAAAGACCCCTGGATAACGTTTTTTTTCTTTTCTGTATGCTGGACCAGCATGGTCTCTAGCTGGTCTGCCAAACCACACCGATCATTATTAAATTACCCAGCATGCTCTATTGCAGTTAGAGTTTTAGAATTGTTTGTTTCAATATCTATGTTTTTGCATGTACATTGATTGATTACATCAATTAATTAATTTACGTTATACTACACAAAGATTTAAAAGAACAATTCTAAACTAATCAATATGTGTTAGTTGGATTTATTGCACCCATTACTGAAATGGCTGTTCCAGTTTAGATGTTTTAGTTAGTCTCCCAAATGTTGTTTTCTAACAAATGCAGATTGTGGGTGAATTATTGTTGGATATCTCATCTCAGGCTGGATTCCAATAGGTTGCAAATCAGCATTATTTTACTTATTACTGATTTTGCAGGTGAAAAAAAACAAAACAACAAAGTAGACTCACTTAGGAGTTTGACTCTCAATATGCCTCAATGCGATTTAGTTGTATATTTTATTCTGCACAAATCATATTATGAAGGTCATACCAAAGAAAAGTTACATTTCCCAGCATGCTCTAATCAACACCTCACGGCACAACGCCTCTCCCCTATTTGACCTAGATATTTTGTGTATGTATGGTATGTGTGCTGTTTTTAAATGTATGTAGTTCTGTCCTTGAGCTCTTCTTAAATTAAAGTATTTCAATACTGCCCATCGGGCCGGAGGGGAGGGGGCATCAGTACAGGCCCCTCCTTCATTGGTGGACGTCCCACCCCAAGGGAGAGTTCACACCAGCATGCCACCGCCTCTCCCGCTCTTAAAGTGGAGCAGAACTATTTCACGTCTGCTAGCCCGCCGTACCGCTTTACCTTTCAGGTTGACTTTTATTTCTGTTAAACTGCAGTCAGGCTTGTTGTTATGTGAAGCCCAAGTGCATACACTCTAGACTTTTAACGGCCAGCAAAGGAAAGCAGACATTTATCATATAGAGAATAAATGAAAAACGTTGTGTTCTACTGAAGATTAGAAACAACTGCTCAGAAAATTGCTACCAGTCTCCAAGGGGGTAAACGTACTGCAGCTACAGGAGGGGGCCTGCTGCAGATGCTGCCTGGTTACCAAGGCAACATCCAGGAAGAGAAAAGAGAGGGAGAGAAAAAGGGAAAAAAATAAACAAACTTCAAACATCGTCTTTGGCAAAATTATAACAATGAAACATTCATCATCATAGATACATTTTTAGCATGTCATGGAAAGTCGTTAATAATGTTTAACTAGGTCACGGTAATCAGATGCAATGCAGAAGAATAATAGCCCTTAACTCTGGCTTTATGGATCATAAATAGTTACTAAAATATATTTAAACACTTTTTAGGGGGATCAAAATGACAGAAGCAATTACTATTATGCGAACACTGCCAGTTAATATCTGTGGAATCCCTTTGCAAATGTCAGGCAGCAGCCTGAAGCTTGAGCTAACTGCTGACATACTGTCTGACATTACATAGATCATTACCCTCAGGCTCAGTATGTTGCATGTCCTGTCCAGTGGCGACCCGTCATTCAGGGCAGGTGGGGCAGAGCCACCTGTTTTGAGACCCCACATTTTTTGCAAAAAATGAAATCATATTTTTTGTTGTATTTTTTTGTGGGAGGGTGCTTGCCTGGTTTGCATGTTATTTTGGCATTAATACGTGTCACATATCAATTTGCAAACAATGTAAAAAATATATATATATACAGTATATATATCAATGAGTTAATAAAGCCGCATATAAAAATGGTCTCTTTTTTGTTTTCTTGAGTAAGGCAGCTCCAAATGCAGGTGTTACAGCCTAGCTCAGTGCTTTCTGTGGTGGTGGGGCGGGCCAGCAGAAAATAGGTAGCGTTGCGTCGTGATTGACTCAGTGTTCTGTCAGTCATGGGGAAACTACGTAACCGCCAAGTCTACGGGGAGACTTAGAAAACTCTAGTCCTTTGACTGCTGCCATAGAGTTACATTAAAAGTGCCCATCCAAGAAGTCTCAAAGTCATTGGCCACAGATATAAATGACGTTATATCTACAGTAGCTTTTATTGGACTGATCATGTCAACATCATACTTTCAAAATCTAAGCTAGCAGTCATCATCATGAATCAAGTCGACAATCTAATGGCAAATCCTTTTTAATCCTTGTCATATGAAGAGAAATAATGAAGAGAAATTATAGATAAAACATATCAGTGCTCATCGGCCATTGGACATAAACATTACACAACAAGTTGGATATCGCAAATTCAACAATGACTGGTTTGGAAGGAATCAGTGGCTAAATGTGAGTTTAAGACAGCTGGGAACTCTGAAAAAACGAGCTACGACTGGGAAAATACGTTTTGAACTTTCATCCAACACGGAATTGTAAAATCTGGAACTCGGGCCTCTTTCTAGAGCTACGACCTGAAGATCGCTGACGTCATCATGATTAGACTTTTTTCCCCCCAGAGTTCCCAGTTGTCTTACAAGCACCATAAATCTAGAGAATGACAGACTTTGATCACAAAATTTGCCCATGAAGGACCGCCGCGTCATCTTCCTGTTCAAGTGGGTACAGCAATACAAGGTGAGTCCAAAAATGTATTGTATGCTGCTGCACAAATGATGTAATATGCCAGGGAGATATGTATATTACAGCTAAGAAATGAATACTAAGTGTATGTTGTATAATAAGCTGTTAGTAGCCCCTGTGCCTCACCCTAATAATGTTCTGAATTCTGTCGCTGTACATTTCAAAAGTGCTGAACAAATAGTTATATTGAGTACGTCCGTCCTATTTCGCTCATTGTCTTAATCAAAATGACGGATATCCTCTTATCCGGATTGCCTCTTATCCGTCGTCCCCTTATGCCATAGTGTGTACATCTCAATTGTCAGTAGAAACTACATTTGTTTAAGCGAGTCAGCCATACCAGCTATGTTTTTTTTAAAGGCAGTAAATGAGGCTGACTGGTGAGTGGTAATGTGTTGGAACAGCTTTATGTTGGCCATAACAGTTTGTGGGCACCATTTGCCAGCGTTATAGTGCAATTAATGTATTGTTTAGTGTTGTGTTGTGTAGTGGGTTTGCTGGCATGCATCCTACATACATTTTTTTGCCCCACCAATATTTACATGCTCAAATCGCCACTGGTCCTGTCTTATGTCCTATAGTGTCACTTAAAGATGCGTAATAACGGTTTTGTATGATTTCAGCCAGTAGTTTGGAAATAGTCTTGAGTCAAAACGGGTCCCTGAGAATTGTGTACTACATCATCCATTTCGGATAGTATGTTGTGTCCTGCAAAATTAGTATGATTTTGCAATTGCTATGATAGGTTACGAATCGTTATAAATTTGTTGAGATTAAGATCCCGTTCAATCGCTTTAAGTTTTTGACCGGGGGTACGGTCAAGCACCTTTAGTCCATTGTCTGTCACCCCAACTATAAGCCCCCCTGGTTACTGTGCCCGTTAAGGCAGCGGTCCTGGCTGCATAGCTGGTGTTAGCGACATGGGCTAAAATAGGAAATAGCGTCGCTCTGCTTCCCATTGGTCCCACTGGCCAGTGAGTCATGGCTCTGCCACCTGTCCTGTTGGTTGGAACACAGGTTAAAGAGTCAGACTTTATCCCTAACACAACACCACACAGAAACACCATCACCTCATGTGCCATTAAACTCTTTTTAAAAGTCACCATTGGCCTCATGGTGAAATCCCTGAGTGGTTATTCCTCTCCGGAAACTGAGTTAAGAAGGAAGCCTGTATCTTTGTAGTGACTGTATGCATTGATACACCAGCCGAAGTGTAATTCATATTTTCACCATGCTCAAAGGGATATTCAATTTTATTAAACCAATCTAGCAATTCACTGCTCGACTGAGGGACCTTACAGATAATTGTATTTGTGGGCTACAGAGATGAGGTATTCTTTCAAAATATCATGGTACACACTATTGCACACAGAGTGAG
The DNA here is from genome assembly GCF_901001165.1 of Salmo trutta. Taxonomy (NCBI): domain Eukaryota; kingdom Metazoa; phylum Chordata; class Actinopteri; order Salmoniformes; family Salmonidae; genus Salmo; species Salmo trutta. The sequence continues at coordinate 32,917,844 of NC_042960.1, read as the reverse complement.
TCCATGCAACTTATTGCATGACTTGTTAAGCACATTTTTTATCCTAAACTTAAATAAGTTTGCAATAAGAGGGGTTGAATACTTGACTCATGACAGCTTTTTATTTTTATTAATGAGTACAATGAAAAACATAATTCCACTTCGACATTATGGGGTATTGTGTGTAGGCCAGTGACAAAATCTAAATTGAACCAATTTTAAATTCAGGCTGTAACAACAAAATGTGGAAAAAGTCAAGGTGTGTGAATACTTTCCGGGGTAAAACCCTGACACAGTCTAGAAAGAGTGAAAGAATGGGGAGGGAGAGTAAAGAGGAGGGAGGGAGAGAGAGGGAGATATTTTGGATCTGCTCCAGTGAAGACTGGCTTGATAGAAACCCGAACAATAGGCTGGTCAAGCAGGACATAGTTAGGCCAGTAATACCAGGGTTGTAATGTACAATAAGCACATGTCCTATGAAGGATGATATGGACCCATAGTGAGGCCGGTGCATCACAAGAACATACCATTAGAATATAAATACTTTAATTGCTTCTCATTATGAGCTTTCCATGAGACCATCACACAAAATAACTAACAGCTGGCATAGCATGAGAGCCATCTGAACTGATCCACACAAAAAGATGGCACACACACAGTACAGTACGCACGCACACAAAAACTGTAAACAGACCTATTCCAGCTACAAAAACAGTCACACACACAGACAAACTAGATTTCTCTTGGGGGGAAATGCATCTTCATCCAGACCGTAATCGTGCAACAAGATCTGTGAGCAATTTCAGACAGAGTAGCCTGTGGCATTATAGATCAGTCCAAAACACATCCAGCCCATTAGCCATTATGTTTGCCCCACATCCGCCTGAGGAGTCTATCAGTGGGTTTACACTCATTTTGTTTTAGAGCCATCATGGGAACCAATTTGGAGGAATGCGCCTAAACGAAACATGGTTATTTACTGATGCAAATTGTATGGTTTGTCAGGACGTCCATGCAATGAATCACTGGAAAACATGTCACAAACTCCCTTTGGATGGTAACTTCCCAGTGTGTAGTTAGTGCTTACTGTAGAGGAGTTTCAGCTGTAAATAACCATGCCGTCATGCCAGAGAGAGCTGGTCTGTTGTCGCTCTGGTCCCCTCTAATTCTGCTCCAGATATTTACAGCATAGCAACAGCTAGGGACTTGATCCCTCCTCTTTCGCAATGCTATATCCATCTGTCTGTGCTGCACTCTTGTCCCCTTGTTCCAAGAAACATAGAACCAAAATAATAGATGACAGAGAGAGAAAGGAAAACAAAGATTAGGGGTGAATTTTGTTGAAACAATGTTGAAACATTACTTCCCATACACTCTTAAAAGTTAACAAGCCTCTAAGAACCTTATGGTGTTCAAAAGATTGCCACCATCTCCCGAGTGGCACAGTGGTCTAAGGCACTGCATCACAGTGCTAGCTGTGCTACTAGAGATCCTGGTTTGAGTCCAGGCTCTGTCGCAGCCGGTCGCAACCGGGAGACTCATGGGGCGGTGCACAATTGGCTCAGGGTCGTCCGGGTTAGGGGAGGATTTGGCCGGCAGGGATGTTCCTGTTCCATTGTGCACTAGCGTCTCCTGTGGCGGGCCGGGAGCAATGCACGCTTATACGGTCACCAGGTGTACGGTGTTTCCTCCAAAACATTGGTGCGGCTGGCTTCCGGGTTAAGCGGGCGTTGTGTCAAGAAGCAGTGGTTGGGTTGTGTTTCGGAGGACGCACGGCTCTCTACCGTCGCCTCTCCAGAGTCCGTACGGGAGTTGAAGTGATAGGACAAGACTAACTACCAATTGGAAACCACAAAATTGGGGAGAAAAAGGGATACAAAGATTGCCACTGTGGGGGAACCTTTTTAGGTCAAAAAGGTTCCTTGAGGAACCACTCTTAGAGGAACCCCTGTTAAGGTTCAAACAGGAATCTTTTCGTGATGGGAGGGGTTCAATTTTGAATCTTTTTTAAATATGTTGTAGCGGTGGAAGCCGAGCAGAAGATTGGAGACTTGGCTTATTGGCTTTCAGATAGTTATATTTGGCCACCTGAAAAAAAAATATATATATATATTGAGAGTTGCCACAATGGAGGGTCTGTAAAAACATGAGGGAGAGGGTATAGCCTTTTGACCTTTATTTGAATAGATTTTTTCTCTTTGGTCTTTGTAGGTTTCAGACAGTGTAATAGGTAACAGATAATGGTTTAACAAAGGTACAAACAGAAACAAGACAATGATACTTGCATATGCACAATAAAGGTACATGCACAGTATATACAGTGCATTCGAAAAGTATTCAGACCCCTTCCCTATTTTGTTACAGCCTTATTCTAAAAGAAAAAATAAATACCTTATTTACATAAGTATTCAGACCCTTTGCTATGAGAATCGAAATTGAGCTCAGGTGCATCCTGTTTCCATTGATCATCCTTGAGCAGTTTCTACAACTTGATTGCAGTCCACCTGTTGTAAATTCAAAGTATTGGACATGATTTGGAAAGGCACACATCTGTCTATATAAGGTCCCACAGTTGACAGTGCATGTCAGAGCAAAAACCGAGCCATGAGGTCGAAGGAATTGTCTGTAGAGCTCCGAGACAGGATTGTGTCGAGGCACAGATCTGGGGAAGGGTAGCAAAAAATGTCTGCAGCATTGCAGTTCCCCAAGAACACAGTGGCCGCCATCATTCTTAAATAGAAGAAGTTTGCAACCACCAAGAGTTTGCAACCACCAAGACTCTCAAATAATAATAATCACAGTGGATGTCGAGCGTGCAACAGGTCAGCATCTCAGGAGTAAATGTCAGTTGGCTTTTCATAGCCGATCATTCAGAGTATCTCTACTGCTCCTGCTGTCTCTAGAGAGTTGAAAACAGCAGGTCTGGGACAGGTAGCACGTCCGGTGAACAGGTCAGGGTTCCATTGCCGCAGGCAGAACAGTTGGAACTGGAGCAGCAGCACGACCAAGTGGACTGGGGACAGTTTGCCAAAAGGCACCTAAAGGACTCTCGGGCCATGAGGAACAAGATTCTCTGGTCTGATGAAACCAAAATTGAACTCTTTGGCCTGAAGGCCAAGTGTCATGTCTGGAGGAAACCTGGCACCATCCCTTTGCTGAATCACGGTGGTGGCAGCATCATGCTGTGGGGATGTTTTTCAGCGGCAGGGACTGGAGACTAGTCAGGATCGAGGGAAAGATGAACGGAGCAAAGTACAGAGAGATCCTTGATGAAAATCTGCTCCAGAGCGCTCAGGACCACAGACTGGGACGAAGGTTCACCTTCCAACAGGACAACGACCCTATGAACACAGCCAAGACAACGCAGGAGTGGCTTTGGAACAAGTCTGAATGTCCTTGAGTGGCCCAGCCAGAGCCTGGACTTGAACCCGATCGAACATCTCTGAAGAGACATGAAAATATCTGTACAGCGACACTCCCCATCCAACCTGACCGAGCTTGAGAGGATATGCAGTGAAGAATTGGAGAAACTTGCCAAATACAGGGGTGCCAAGCTTGCAGCGTCATACCCAAGAAGACTCAAGGCTGTAATCGCTGCCAAAGGTGCTTCAACAAAGTACTGAGTAAATGGTCTGAATACTTATCTAAATGTGACATGTCTGTTGTTTTTATTTATACATTTCCACAAATTTCTAGGAACCTGTTTTTGCTTTGTCATTATGGGGTATTGTGTGTAGATTGATTAGGGGAAAAAACTATTTAATACATTTTAGAATAAGGCTGTAACGTAACAAAATGTGGAAAAAGTCATGGGGTCTGAATATTTTCCAAATGCACTGTATAGCATTTTGTAATTAAAATCTTCAGATGCTATAGCTAACTAGCGACCTAAGCCAACGCCTAATAATTATCATCATGAACAAATGTCATTATCATCACCCAAACTTTTATTAATTAAAACAGGAGGCTACAGTCATAATTTAATTGTCTTGACAGCAAATGTTGTATTATTCAACATTGCTTTGAAAATAGTACTCATATAGGAATTGGTAATTGTTTGCAAGTTGCTAGCTATCCCATTAAGCTATTGCTGAAATCACACATTTTCCTCTTCTTCTGAGTCTGTCAGCGCAACAAATCCAACATCGAAATGAATACAAAGTGCTCCACAGACGCCTACAAAAAGGTTTCTCCAGGACCCCTGTGCTACATTGAAACATTAAAAGTTCCTCCAATAATTCTCAACTAACCAAAGATGAAAATATTAATTAATTGACTGCAACTCCAGGGTTCCTTGACAATCTCTTGAGTTCCTTAATTCTAAAAGTGTACATACAGTGCCTTCAGAAAGTATTCAAACCCCTTGACTTTTTCCACATTTTGTGTTACAGCCTGATTTTTTTTTTTATGATTCAATTTAGATTTGTTTTGTCACTGGTCAACACACAATACCCCATAATGTCAAAGTGGAATTATGGTTGTAAAATTCAAAATTAATGGTGAAAAGGTCTTGAGTCAATAAGTATTGAACCCCTTTGTTATGGCAAACCTAAATAAGTTCAGGAGTAAAAATGTGCTTAACAAGTCAGAATAAGTTGCATGGACTCACTCTGTGTGCAATAGTGTTTAACATGACTTTTGAATGATTACTCTAAACCCCACACATACAAATAATTGTAAGGTCCCTCAGTCAAGCAATGAATTTCAAACACAGATTCAACCACAAAAACTAGGGAGGTTTTCCAATACCTCGCGAAGGGCACCCATTGGTAGACTGGTAAAAATAAAAAAGCAGACATTGCATAGTTATTAATTACACTTTGGATGGCGTATCAATACAACACATCACTGAGTACCACTCTCCATATTTTCAAGCATAGTGTTGGCTGCATTTGTCACGTCCTGACCAGCAGAGAGAGTAGTGGTGTAGTATTTTGGTCAGGACGTGGCAGAAGAAGTCTGTATGTGTTGTCTAGTATGTCTGTTTCTGTGTTGGTCTTGTGACTCCTGATCACGAACAGCTGGGGATCGTTGTTCCTGATTGGGAGTCATATATTTAGGAGTATGTTTGTCACTTGGGTTTGTGGGGGTTTGTGGGTGGTTGTGCTAACACTGCTAGTCTTTTGTTTGTACGTAGCCTGTTAGCCTGTCGTGAGTTCGTGTTTATTGTTTTCCTGTGTATACTTTGCTTTAATTTATTATTCTTTACATTAAAAGATGAGTATCCACATTCCGTCTGCAGTTTGGTCCATACAACACGGCTTCAACTATTATGACAGCATTATGTTATGGGTATGCTTGTAATCGTTAAGGACTGAGTTTTTCAGGATAAAAATAACCTAAATGGAGCTCAGCACAGGCAAAATCCTACAGGAAAACCTGGTTCAGTCTGCTTCCCACCAGACACTGGGAGATAAATTGACCTTTCAGCAGGACAATAACCTAAACACAAGGCCAAAACTACACTGTAGTTGCTTACCAAGAAGACAGTGAATGTTCCTGAGTGTCACGACTGTATAAAGGAGAGGACCAAGATGCAGCGTGTGTATAGTTCCACATTTTATTTACTCTGTGAAACTATGCAATACATCAAATAACTCAGAAGACAAAACAACAAACCGTGACACAGAGGAGAAACAAACACTACTCAAAAATAATCACCCACAAAACCCAGAAAGAAAAACCCCTACTTAAGTATGATCTCCAATTAGAGACAACGAGGACCAGCTGCCTCTAATTGGAGATCATCCCAAACAAACAAACATAGAAATACAAAAACTAGAACCTAAGAACATAGAAAACACAGAAAAGCACAAAACACCCCTGTCACGCCCTGACCTACTCTACCATAGAAAACAACATCTTACTATGGTCAGGACGTGACAGTACCCCCCCCCCCCAAAGGTGCGGACTCCGACCGCACCTAAACACAACAACAAACCCCCCCCCAAAAAGGAGGGTAGGGTGGGTAACTCCTGTCTACGGCGGCTCTAGTGCAGTCCACATAACCTTATCCTCCAGAGGAGGCGGCTCCGGTTCGGGGCGTAACCCCCGCTCCACCCGCTGATCCCTCTGCTTCAGTACATCGTCGGAGGAGGAACCGGACTGCAGATCATCGCCGGAGGCTCTGTGCTGCAGACCGCCGCCTCAGGCTCCGGGTTGCCGGCCGTCTCAGGAGGCTCCGGGCTGCCGGCCGTTTCAGGAGGTTCCTGAGTCCCTACAGGCTCCATGCCATGTATCATCACTGCAGGCTCCGCGCCATGAATCATCCCTACAGGCTTCTTGCCATGGATTATCCTTACAGACTCCGGGCCATGGATCATCCCTACAGGCTTCTTGCCATGGAATATCCCTACAGGCTCCGGGCCATGGATCATCCCTACAGGCTTCGTGCCATGGATCATCCCTACAGGCTTCGTGCCTTGGATCATCCCTACAGGCTTCGGACCATGGTTCATCACTGGAGGCTTCTTACGTGGAGCCGGAACAGGTCTCACCGGACTGGGGAACGTCGCTGGAGGCTCCGAACTGGGGGGACGTCGCTGGAAGCTCTGGACTGGGAACTGTCGCCAGAAGCTCTGGACTGGGAAGGCACACTGGAGGCCTGATGCGTGAAGCTGGCACAGGTGGCGCCAAACTGTTAACACGCACCTCAGGGCAAGTGCGAGGAGCAGGAACAGGACACACCGGACTGGTCAGGCGCACTAGAGACCTGATGCGTGGGGCTGGCACAGGTGGCGTCAAACTGGTGACACGCAACTCACGGTAAGCACGAGGAGTTGGCTCAGGTCTCCAACCTGACTCTGCCAATCTTCCCGTGTGCCCCCCCCCCCCAAATATTTTTGGGGGAGCTGCCTCTCGTGCTTCCCTTGTTGCTGCGTTCTCGCTGCCTCTACCTGTTCCCATGGGAGGCGCCTTTTTCCTGCACCTAAATCCTCCAAAGCCCTGGATATACTCCTCCTTAACTCCTCAATAGTCCACTGGTCCTTATCACACTGCTTGGTCCCTTGGTGGTGGGTGATTCTGTCACGACTGTCAAAAGGAGCGGACCAAGGTGCAGCGTGTGTGTAGTTCCACATTGTATTTACTCTGTGAAACTATGCAATACATCAAATAACTGAAAAGACAAAACAACAAACCGTGACGCAGAGGAGAAACAAACACTACTCAAAAATAATCACCCACAAAACCCAGGAAGAAAAACCCCTACTTAAGTATGATCTCCAATTAGAGACAACGAGGACCAGCTGCCTCTAATTGGAGATCATCCCAAACAAACAAACATAGAAATACAAAAACTAGAACCTAAGAACATAGAAATAGAAAACATAGAAAAACACAAAACACCCCCTGTCACGCCCTGACCTACTCTACCATAGAAAATAACATCTTACTATGGTCAGGATGTGACACTGAGTGGCTGAGCTACAGCTTTGACTTAAATCTACTTGAAAATCTATGGCACGACTTGAAAATGGTTGTCTAGTAATGATCAACAACCAATTTGACAGAGCTTGAATAATTGTTTTAAGAATAATTGGCAAATGTTGCGCAACCCAGGTGTGGAAAGCTCTTAGAAACGTACCCAAAAAGATTCACTAATCGCTGCTAAAGGATTGACTTTGGGGTGTGAATAATTATTTAAATTAGATATTTCTGTATTTAATTTTCAATAAATTAGCAAAAATGTATAAAAACACGTTTTAACTTTGTCATTGTGATGTATTGTGTATAGATGGGTGCGAAAAATTATAATCAATGTTGAATTCAGTCTGCAACATAAAATGTTGAATAAGTCAAGGTGTATGAATACTTTCTGAAGGCACAGTAAATATCTTAGAACGTTTCATGTCCTCCCCCTTCCCTGCTCAAACCTCCGTTATGCTACTGCTAGCACACATTTCAGCACAGGTAGCTGGGTCGTTCCACGAAATTAGTGCCTTATGCATCCCTCTGAAATTTTAAGTAGAAATTGTGCACAAGTATTGAATTGTAAAAGCCTGTTATATTAAATGAAGTGCCCTTTAATATAGACCACATGTACAGTTATTTAAATCAGATTTTGTCTTATGAATAAAATTCAGATTTTTGATATGTTCCTCTAAGTATCCTCTGTGACTTCTAGGATGAATGTAACCCACTTCAAACAAACATTTCTCCAAGTTTTCACCAACATTGTAAATCTCTAGTTATTTTGTTGCTTTGAAAAAGTCATTTCTGAAGATGATTATTTATTTCATGTGATTAATGGTTTCTTTTAAGGTAAATTAAACCCTGTCACTCATTTTAAGGTCAACCATGTTACGTGAACTGAGCTCTCGTTATAATATGATGAAACTATTCCTTCTCAAATATATTTTTCATAATAAATATTGAACATCTAATAGTCAAATCATAGTGTATAAGCTGGTGAGCTGGTTCTCCTCTTTTGTGGTGGAAAACTGAGCTGATCGAGCATAACACGTCAACCCTGTTACCCATATATAAACAGGCTAGAAATGTTTTAGCAGTAAAAGAAATGTGTGAAGCTTGCATTCATTTGCCCCTCCCTGTTGCACACAACAAGCTTCCATTCCCCCTGTCACAAGGGGACTTCTGGCTGATTTAAGACGAATTTGTCAACCCTCTTACTTTATTTGGCACTTATTAGGCACTTACTAGGGTATTTCTTTTAGATTAGAAAATATATTTTTTATTAAAACGTGCTCATTATGACAGAATGTTAAAATTATGTGAAATCAAATGTTTTACAATACTCAAAAGGCACCTAATTGGTGGAACGACCCAGCTGACAAAGTGATTTTTTTATCATGGGTTTTGTCACCCAAGCCCTCCGTCTCCTCTTTTCATTTAATGAGGGCTTCGGTGACAAACCCATGTTGTTGAATCATGGAATGTAGGTGGAATCTAAAACACCAGCTCCAACCCCTGCCCACCCCTCCACTGACCCTGTCGACCCCGTTCTATGGCTGGTGAGAGATGTCTGTACGTCTGCATGGGCGGATCCAACTCTCAGTCTTCCCGTAACACAGGCGTTTCAAAGGGCTTCCTGTAACCGAAGGCCAGAGGGTCATCCAGCAAGACGCTTCACTGCGCTGTAACACTGTGAATACTGTGACCAGACATGAAGTGATGACCTGGTTTACATCGTTTTTTCTTGCATGTTTGTGACAGATTGACATACACTGAAAGAAATTATAAACTCAACATGTAAAGTGTTGGCCCCATGTTTCATGAGCTGAAATAAGACTCCAGAAATGTTCCATATGCACAAAAAAGCTTATTTCTCTCAAATGTTGTGCACAAATGTGTTTACATCCCTGCTAGTGAGCATTTCTCTTTTGCCAAGACAATCAATCCACATGACAGGTGTGGCATATCAAGAAGCTGATTAAATAGCATGACCATTACACAGGTGCACCTTTTGCTGGGGACAATAAAAAGCCACTCTGTGTTGTTTTGTTGCACAACACAATGCCACAGGTGTCTCAGGTTTTGAGGGAGTATGCAATTGGCATGCTGACTGCAGGAATGTCCACCATAGCTGTTGCCAGAGAATTGAATGTTAATTTCTCTACCATAAGGCGCCTCCAACATTGTTTTAGAGAATTTGGCAGTACGTCCAACCGGCCTCACAACCGTAGACGTTGTGGGGGCGAGCGGTTTGCTTATGTCAACATTGTGGACAGAGTTCCCCATTGTGGTAATGGGGTTATGGTATGGACAAGCATAAGCTACGGACAACGAACACAATTCCATTTTATCAATGGCAATTTTAATGGACGGAGATACAGTAACGAGATCCTGAGGCCCATTGTTGTGCCATTCATCCGCCGCCATCACTTTATGTTTCAGCATGTCGCAAGGATCTGTACAAAATTCCTGGAAGCTGAAAATGTCCCAGTTCTTCCATGGCCTGCATACTCACCAGACATGTCACCCATTAAGCATGTTTGGGATGCTCTGGATCAATGTGTACGACAGTGTTCCAGTTCCCGCCAATATCCAGGAACTTCGCACAGCCATTGAAGAGGAGTGTTACAACATTCCACAGGCCACAGTCAACAGCCTGATCAACTCTATGCGAAGGAGATGTGTCACTCTGCATGAGGCAAATGGTGGACACACCAGATACTGATTGGTTTTCTGCTCCACGCCCATACTTTTTTTTAAAGGTATCTGTTACCAACAGATGGATATCTGTATTCTCAGTCTTGTGAAATCCATAGATTAAGGCCTAATTTATTTATTTAAATTGAATGATTTCCATATTTGAACTGTAGCTGAGTAAAATTGTTGCGTGTTGCATTTATATTTTTGTTCAGTATAGATAGACATTTTCATTCGTGAGCAAAGCTTGACCCCTAACCAATGCAGCAGGGGTAGGCAACCCTGTTCCTGGAGTGCCGCAGGTACTGCAGGATTTTGTTCCAACTAGGCACCACACCTGACCAACTGAGCTAATTGATCAGTTCAGTGATTGCCTAAATTCAACACACCTGGTCTTCCAGCTCGGTTAAATCAAAAACATGAAGTGCCTGCGGCACCTACTTCATGCCATACACCAAACTCCCCAGTATCTCCCAGCAACTCCGCAGTATCTTTCCTCTGTCAGTATATGGGTTTACAGTGTGTCAGTAAGGGCAGTACACTGTCCAGTGACAGACAGGGTCATCAGGAAGACATTTTCCCATTAGACAAAGGACAGACCACCTGTTGTTGCCAACAGCAATGCCTGTGTAACTGGCAGTCATTAACACTCCTATAAGTACATCCTATGATGTGTTACATAGCCTAAGTTGCATTAGGAAACAGTGTACACAGTCTCACTGTGCTGCCATGTGTCCATATCCATACACTCTGCGATTAGCTGCAGTCTTATAACTACATTCTACACTCTTAGAAAAAAGGGTTCCAAAAGGGTTCTTTGCAGACCTTTAACATTCTAAGAACCGTTTTTGGAAGAAGGGTTCTTGATGATTCTATGGAAGGCAAGAAGGGTTCTATATAGGACCATACATAATATGTCCTAGCATGCTCTATTGCAAGGAGATTTTTAGGATTGTCTGTTTTGCTGTAATAGCTGTGTTTTTGCTTGTACATTGATTGGTTGAGAAATGTTATGTAACACAAAGATAAATAACACACAGTTTTCTAAACTAATCCAATCATATATATATATTTTCTCTCTCTCTCTCTCGCTCTCTCTCTCTCTCTCTCCTCTCTCTCTCTCTCTCTCTCTCTCCCCTCTCTCTCTCTCTCTCTCTCTCTCTCCCCCCCTCTCTCTCTCTCTCTCTCTCTCTCTCTCTCTCTCTCTCTCAGTGATTAGGAGCAGTGGGTGGTGCCCTTGAACAAGGCAGTTAACCCCCAAGAACTGCTCCCCGGGCACTGATGATTTCGATTAAGGTAACCCCCAGAAACCTCAGGGGTTGGGTTAAATGTGGAAGACACATTTTGGTTGAATGCATTCAGCTGTGCTTTTCTTTTCTCTGTTTCTTTCTCTCAGAGATTGCATCATTGTTGAAACCTGCTGGTTTGATTCATGAATTTAGCTGGAAAGAATCTATAGGCTGGTTCACTGAGCACAACTAATGAGTCAGAAAATCCGATTTTCCAAAGTTATTTCAGTGTTAGCGTAGAGTCCAGGCGATCATTAGCGGTTGTCAGGGAGAGGAGTGAATAGAGAGGGAGGGGGAAGCAGGGATCACCAACAGACCGTGTCCTCTCCTGAGACTGTGTTTACCCTTGCCTCTCACACAGGTGCACTGTACATCAGCCCCTCCCTCCACCTCCATCCGCGCCTGAGGTGTGAAATGAACCCCCCCCCACACTCCTAGTCACAGGGATAACATCTCTCTGAGACTGACCTCTTTTCTCTCTCTCTTTGGTGAACAATACTCCTGTGAGGAGTAACCCTGACTGAGACCTGAAGGCTTGCTCTAGCTCCACAAGTTAATATCCATTGCAACAGCGTGTTATTTTAACACCATTACAGTAGGACTACAAATAGTGTACATTTTATACTTTCAGAGTTAAATATTTAACACTTTCAAAAGTGTTATTTTAACACCAGTCCAGTGGGAGACATATGTTCACTGACAATGTTGTACATTTTACACTTTCAGAGTTAAATGTACACTGTTGATTTTGCTGTACACAGACACACCATGGAAAATATGGAAGGGAGAAGCAGCCTGGCAGTCCTTGGGGGTGGAAAGGATCTATTATAGGAACACTAAGGCCAAAACCTACAATCACTCGCAGTAATTCAAGTATCAGAATCAGATATCTGTCTTATTCTGTCTCCCCATCTCTCCCCCACTCATCTTTTCCCATTAAATGCAACGTATTGATATAAGCATTAATTGGTTGATGCTCATCTTTTCCCATTGAATGCAATATATTGACATAAGCATCAATTGGTTGACACTCTTCATTTTCCATTGAATGCAATGTATTGACATACGCGTCAACCCTGCACTCTTAGAATTAGCAGCGTCTCGAAGGAATACTGGAGATCTTCAAGGAACCATTGTTAGTCAATGGTTCATATTTGCACCTGTGGTTAGTTGAGGTGTTCTTGGAGGAACCTTTAACCTTTTACTGCAGGGGCTAAATCAGGGTCACACAGTGTGTTTCTTGGTAGTCTTAAACCAATCTACTTTGAAACAAAAGTATACACCTCACACACATTGTTATGGGCTTAAAAAAAGACACCTGTCCCATGTCAGATATATAATTGAAATGTATTCAATTTTGAGTTTCTATCCCAATATTATACTTGAAATACATCACAGAAGACTGAAATATAGCAAATCTGTTTGACATAGAAACACCGGATTTTCGGCTTGTTTTTTGAAATAATGTTTATTAATTATGAAGTTATGAAAAATATTAATAACGTTCCACCCCTGAGGCCATTAGGTCATTTGACTGCAGGAAATAGCTACTGGTTCAATGTAGCAACAGGTTCCTTTGGAGTGGAGGTGTGGCTTAGTAGGGGCGTGGCTTTAAGATATATATTTTTTGGGGCAGCTATTAAAGTCAATGTCATTCCTGTTCATTGTATTGTCATCATCTGTTCTGTTGTATTGTCGTCACATGTTAACGTGGCTAACAGAGGCGTTTGAGTTCCTCAAGAGCCTATGCAAATCCAACATTTATAAAAGTTACCACTTTATTACCATGTGATCAGCAATGTTAATATTATTACTATCACATTAGAATATGTAATATGCATAAATATTCAAGGAATTTGCCATGTACAAACTTAACATGATGAACAAGAAGGACATTTATGGTAACGCCTGACCAAAAATAACTTCTGGCTTTCTGATTGGCTGCCACCTCTACAATATATTATTAAATGTCCCGAACAGTCATTCTGATTCCCATGTAAAATAGTCTGTTGAAGCCTAAAGTCTTATGGGGCATGGCCCTACCTAATTTCCACTTCTACTTTTGGGCTGCCAACTTCCGTGTAATTCTGTACTGGATCCGTGCAGATACCCCAGATATCATTCCAGCATGGTTGAAGATAGAATCTTCCTCATTGATGCCATCCTCACTGGCTGCTTTGGCACATTCCCCTATTCACTCTGCTACTTAAGGTTATGCCAAAAAAGATTATAGTAAAAACCATTCTCAAGATCTGTAACCAGTTTAGACGTCGCTTTGGTTTGCAAACCTATTCATTAAGGTCCCCTCTACTTGGAAATCACGTTTTCCATCCATCTCTAGTAGATGGAGCCTTCTCCATTTGGTTCAACCTTGGCATCAAATCATTCAATGATTTGCATATTGACGGCATGTTTGCATCGTTCCAACAACTCTCAGCTAAATTCCACCATCCGAATAGTCATTTCTTTAGATATTTACAAGTGCGCAAGCTTTGTCCGTGACATGACATCTCAATTCCCCACTCTTCCTGTGCACCCTCCCACTGACACATTTTTTTACACAATCCCCAACTGTAAAAGGTTTGTTATATTTCTTATAGCTATGATAAAATGTACTATTTTCATAATTCTTCATTCACAGCTATTAAAACTTTATGGGACAGTATCTAGGTGATGAGTTTACTGTTGACACATTGGAAGATATTCTGTGCCGTGTCCACTCCTCTTCTATTTGTGTCAAACATGGTTTGATCCAATGCAAAATCCTCCACCGCACTCACTGGACTAAACTCCGGCTCTCTAAGATCTATCCTGATATCGACCCTGTTTGCGACAGATGCCGGCAAGGTCCTGCTTCATTAATAAATATGTTTTGGTCCTGCTCTTCTCTACATAACTATTGGTCTGCCATCTTTGATACCATATTTTAAGGATTACAAGTGCCCTTTGCTCCTACTGCCATAACATCATTATTTGGGTTAATACCTGATACTATAACACTACCAAAATATAAATCTGACTTTGTAGCCTTTTTGAGTTTGTTGGCAAGAAAGTTGATTTTACTTCTGTGGAAATGACCCTTTCCTCCTCATTTTGTGTGGATTAATGATGTCTTACACTTTAGTAAATTGGAGATAAAAAGATAAAATATACGCTATGGGGTTTACACTGCAATTTCCCTCTGCGCTACAGTAAACTGCCTACCTAAGATTTGTATTTAATTTATCTACCTTTGTGAGTGTTTCATTTTACCCTGATTTATAATTTTCTATTTATTTTGATTCCTAGCCGTGTTTGTTTGTGCACTTTGTTGTTTCTAATGTACAGTATGTTCTGTTATGAAAGTAATACTTAAGTATTTAATATTTTTGTATGGGCATACAGTTGAAGTTGGACGTTTACATACACCTTAGCCAAATACATTTAAACTCAGTTTTTCACAATTCCTGACATTTAATCCTAGTAAAAATTCCCTGTCTTAGGTCAGTTAGGATCACCCCTTTATTTAAAGAATGTGAAATGTCAGAATAATAGTAGAGAGAATGATTTATTTCAGCTTTTATTTCTTTCATCACGTTCCCAGTGGGTCAGAAGTTTACATACACTCAATTAGTATTTGGTAGCATTCCCTTTAAATTGTTTAACTTGGGTAAAACTCTTCCGGTAGCCTTCCACAAGCTTTCCACAATAAGTTGGGTGAATTTTGGCCCATTCCTCCTGACAGAGCTGGTGTAGTTTGTAGGCTGCCAGTTGGGGAGTTGTGAGGCATCTGTTTCTCAAACTAGACACACTAATGTACTTGTCCTCTTGCTCAGTTGTGCACCGGGGATGTGACAAATGTAGAACACTACTGTCTTGTTTCTTTTGCATGTTCAGTGGAGTCCACGGCAGTTTGTCATAGCACACACACATACATGTATGTGCACAAATATATACAGTATGTATGCATATTCAGTATATATTTACACTATAAACAGAAATGCAAGGGGGTATTTTCATCCAGATTTTGGGATAAATAGTAACAGACAAAACAAATACAGTAGAAGATTAACATATAGGCTTGTTACTATAAAGAAAAAAAACTATTACGGTGCATCCTGTCTTCTATTTGCATCTGGCCACAGCACCTCATCAACATCACAAGCAATGTTCTCTCTGGCTAAACAGCGGGGGAAGTAGTGTCTGGAGTGGGGTATCCAACCCTGGCATGCCCCCTCATCTATGTCAACACAGGCCTCCTCCATCGCCTGGAAAAGGGGTATGCATTGGTGGGGTTGGCGATCGTATACCTTCCAATGCCACGCCGAAAATATCTATTCTATTGGGTTTAGAAATGGAGAATATAGTGGCAGGTTGAGCGTCAAAACTTGCAGATGGTCAATGAACCATTTGCGCACCAGAGCAGCCCAGTGGAAACTTACGTTGTCCCAGATGACAACAAACCTGGAATGCTCTGGCCCATTCCGCTGGTCATTGGGAATGAGGATATTATGCAGGGTGTGAAGGAAGGTGATAATGCGTGCGGTATTGTAAGGACCAAGAGTGGCATGATGATGAAGGACACCGTTCTGACTAATGGCTGCACACATTGTGATGTTGCCACCACGCTGTCCAGGGACATTGACAATGGCACGATGTCCTATGAGGTATCTTCCCCTGCGTCTTGTTTTGGCTAGGTTAAAGCCGACATCAACATAGACAAAATCATTGATGCTCTGCAGCAGCAGCATCTAGTTCCATAACTCTCTGAAACAGACAAGACATTATTGTATGACTGTATGAATAGACAGCAGTCAATATGTAGCACAATACACTGGAACACAATACCAACGACAGGATAGAATATCTTACTTGTATTTGTTCATAGCGCAGTTGTTTCACTCTATCAGAATGTCGCTCAAATGGTACTCTGTAGAGCTGCTTCTTACGAATCTGATGGTGTTTCAGGAGATGGCCAAATGCGGATAAACTCACCCTATTTATGTTACTGAATGTTGTGTTGTCAGAAATGATGTGGTGTTGCAGTTGTTGTAAACGTATGCTGTTGTTTGAAATTAACATATTCACTATGTGTTGTTCCTGCTCTGCTGTGAACAGCCGGTTTCTTCCTCCACTGAAGGTTTGTCTAACAATTCTGCTAAAACATGATGTGAATGGTTAGGGTGCAAGATTTCTTTCAACATGAAATGTTACTGTAGTGCTGCAGTGCTGTAAGTATAGTAGCATGGTATAGAGGGTAGGTTTACTTGGATTGAGTACATGGATTGAGTACATACTGAACATGAGTTTACAGTGGGGGGCGTCCTGCACCAAGGTGGGCCACCAGTATTTATTGGAGAGGGTTTGGATGGTGTGGTGATACCTGGGTGTCCAGTGGCAAGTGATGCGTGTGCCCAGGTCAACAGCCGATCTCTCACCCCCGTGGGGACGTAGATTCGCTACAGAGGGCAGGTGGCAGGAGCTGGTTCCCTCTCCAGAGCCTGGCAGATGTCCACATCTACATCCCAAAACATTGGGCCAATGATATGGGAGGACCGATTGATGGGCTAGAGGACACTCACAGGACCTCCACTGATGTGGAACCACGGTGCGGGAAATAAGGTCCTCTGGCATCCTGGTTCCCAGGCGGTGATTCTCATCTTTGACCAGGAGATGGTGGGGTAGCAAAGTTGGAGCCACGGGAGGCCGAGGATGAGTTTGTGTACGGGTGCGGTGATGAGGAAGGAACGGCTTTCCTGGTGCTTGGGTCCCACGGTGAGGGTGAGTGGTGCTGTGACGTTCATAATTGTGCCAGATCCCAACGGTCGAATATCCAGGGCTTGGACAGGAAAAGAAGAGCGGGTATGAGGTTTAGTTCAGGGAGGAGGCGCGGGCCAGGCTGATAAAGTTCCCCCCACTAGAGCTGAAGAGACAACACTTGAGGGATAGTCATCCAGTGAAATGGGAACCAGAAAGGGTTTGGCGGAAAATGATGACAATGGAACACTCACACCTACCTTGGGAGACCGAAGGTCACGGGGCCGCCCCTCTGCTCTAGTGGGCCCCGGGTTGGGAGACGCACCGGACACCACTGAAGCTGGTGCCTCTTCTGGCCGCAATAGGAACAGAGCCATAGCTGTCTCCGGCAACATCGCGGAGAAGTGTGTGGCCCCTACCGCCATGGGTTCAGGCTCTGCCTCAGGAGAGCCAAAGAAGTCAGGTAAGTGGCGAGGTGGACACCGGCACTCCCGAAGAAGGTTATCTAGACGGATGGCCATCGCAATGAGAGCGTCCAAGGATATGTTGTCATCCCCACGTAAGGTGACGGCGTACTCCACAGTGGTCTGGGCACCCTGCTGGAGTTGGAAAAGTCGCTCGCCTCCCTTTCTGCCTTCTGGAAGATGGTCAAAGACCACCCTGAACAGAGCCATGAACCTTTCATAGGAACCCAGCTCCTCCTCTCTTCCAGATGGCCGTAGCCCACACCAACACCCATCCGGTCAGCAGAGAAATGACTGTGGCAACCTTGGACCTCTCGGTGGTGAGGGCTCCCTTCTGATAGACAAAATAGAGGGAGCACTGGAGTAGGAAGCCACGGTATTGAAATGGAGTGCCATCATACTTCTCCGGATGGGACAGTCAATGACCTGGGCGGACGGCTGGGTAGGCTGGGGGACTGGCTCACTGTGACAACCCATGGTAGGAGGCCCTCCGTCAGAGGTATGGAGAACCTCGCTGGTGGTGTCGAGGCGGTGAAGAACACGCAGGACTTCCTTCATGGTCATAACCAGTAGAGCCAGCTGGTGGTGTTGGTGGAGTAGATTACCCTGTTCCTTGACCGTCTGGAAGATGGTGTAATCTTCTGAGGCAGTATTCTGTAACATACACAGGGAGACAGGAAACAGGTGCAGAAGGTGAGTTTAATAATTAAAAAAACTGAAGAAAATACAAAACAGGAGATTTGTACTGAACGTAACCAAAACCAATACTGCCTGATTACTGAGGCTACAGAGGGCTATATGAAGTGAGAGTAATCAGGGTGGTGATGAAGTCCAGGTGTGCTTAACGATGGGGAGCAGGTGTACGCAATGATGGTGGCCAGGTGTGCACAATATGGGTTGCAAGGACCGGTGGTTAGGAGACTGCCGATGTTGAGCGCAGGAGGGAGAGAGCAGGAATAGGCATGACATCTGCCTCCCTGAAAAGTAGGTTTCAGTCAAGTGTAAACTTGAAACAAGCATTATAAAGTCATAACTACAAAACCACAGGCTTTTATATGTGGATGTCTAAAGTCAATAAAAAGGAGCAGGCTTGTTTTGTGTTAAGTCAGTACACCAGATTCTTAGATCATACAGCAAATACACTGAGTATACAAAACATGCTGCTCTTCCCATGATATAGACTGACCGGGTGAAAGCTATGATCTCTTATTGATGTCACCTGTTAAATCCACTTCAATCAGTGTAGATGAAGGGGAGGAGACAAATTAAGGAAGGATTTTTAAGCCTTGAGACAATTGAGACATGGATTGTGTATGTGCCATTCAGGGGGTGAATGGGCAAGACAAAAGATTTATATGCCTTTGAACAGGGTACGATAGTAGGTGCCAGGAGCAGCAGTTTGCGTGTGTCAAGAACTGCAATGCTGGTGGGTTTTTCCACGCTCAACTGTTTCCCTTGTGTATCAATAATTGCCCACCATCCAAAGGATATCCAGACAGTTTGACACAACCGTGGGAAGCATTGGAGTCAACATGGGCTGAAGACCTGGCGGTAGCTAACTGAAGGTGACGTCAGGGACGGAAGAATGTTGGAAACTGAGGTTTTGTTTGAAACTGCTAGTGAGTCGGGTGCAGATAATAGTACAGAAATTGAGATTGAGTGGGTTACAGTGGCAAAGAAAACAGGAAATGAGAAGTAAAGCTATGTTGGAAAATAGGAAACCACTAGACTCATTTTTAGTTGGAGTCAGGGTTTTGGATCAATGCTACTTGGGAAATAATTTGAACGTCTCCAGGAAAATCTGGAATGTGTTGGAGGAAAGTGTGGAGTCGGTGAGAGTCACACAAAGTGGTCTTATTTCAATTTTTTGTGTGTCTGTGGAGCAGAAGAATCATGTTTTAAGACTCAAAAAGATATCGGAGTGGAATGTTTCCTGCATGGATTTTCATAGCAGGGCGCCTATCAAGGGGGTTATTTATGGGGTGGAGGAAGAAATAAAGGCAGAGGATATAACTGAAAACATTGATGAAGTGGTTGGTGTACGTCGACTGACCTGTATGGTGGACAGAGAAAATAAATGAACTTAATCCATGCTACTGTTCTTTGATGAGTCTCTCCCTTCTCATATAAAGTTAGGATTCATGAGACTTTTGTAAGAGCTTTTGTGTACAAGCCCCTTCAGTGTCATGAATGTAAAATATTTGGTCATGTGTGCAGAAGGGAAGAATATCGTATGCCAGATGAAGGGAAATGCTGCAACTGTGGAGGTGAACATGCGCCTGAATTCTTAGAGT
Organism: Salmo trutta; assembly: GCF_901001165.1. Taxonomy (NCBI): domain Eukaryota; kingdom Metazoa; phylum Chordata; class Actinopteri; order Salmoniformes; family Salmonidae; genus Salmo; species Salmo trutta. The sequence goes on along the minus strand of NC_042960.1, from coordinate 32,897,972 downwards.
GCCATGTGATGGAGAATGAGGTGGCAAGGGTAACGAGTGTCCAACTTGTCTCCTGTCTGGAGGCAGTGAGAAGATTGGAAGGAACGAGTGGCGGGGAAGAAGCAATGGTTGTAGAGCCACCACGACCAGTGAAGGTTTCTTCTCAACCGAGCGATAGTGAAATGTTACATGTTAAAAAGTTGGACGTTGTATTATTTATTGCAATGGTCATAAACTGTACAGCACAAGCGGAGAAGTTTAAGAAAATTGGAATCATTGTGAATGCCTCTGAACGTTTTCGGAGGTATTCGTAATTTCACAGCCGAGGACGTGCAAGAAATTCTGTCGGTGAATGTACCCCCATCACAGGCCCCTGAGCCTGTGTAGAGATGTATTTTGGAGTGAACTGTGACTGAAGAAGTGTGATGGGTTTTCTTAGTTGACATGTTTTATTTTGTATGATGACATTTCCCCCCTTTCCCGAAATGTTTATATTTTTTTGATCCAATACCCTGTCCATCTGGTGACGGTAATGCACCATTAACATTGGATGCCAACCGCCGTTAAACCCCATCGAAGAAGAAGTCAACATGGGCCAGCATCCCTGTGGAACACTTGACAGCTTGTTGAGTCCATGCCCCAAATAATTGAGGCTGTTCTGAGCGCAAAGGGGGGTGCAGCTCAATATTAGGAAGGTGTTCCTATTTTTTGTACTCTCAGTGTATATTTACAAGACAAAATGATCAATAAATTTACAGAAAACCCACAGGGTTGTCTTTTAAGTCGGTGATTGGTCATTTGACTTGACAACCTGTCTGGAAAGTGAGTTTGGGGAAGGCAAAGCTTATTAAGAAAGGATAGGGTGTGATGAAAAGTGTATTTGAACCTCAACCCTCCGCTCTGCTGGGAGCATGTGATAGGGATGACCCACTCTGCCTCCCCCAAAAATGTGCATTTATCGCCACTGGCATACTGGACACCCCCACAGGGGCCCATGAGCTTGGGGTCCCATGCGTCCATGTGTATTTTTTATTTAATAATTTGTTATGACAGTAACCCTCCAAGTCATTCATTAACCTTTTTAAATGCCATATGTACTAGGAAGCTAAGTGTTAGTTTCTTGGGCTTCAGGAATGTGACCTAAAAAGTGCCTCAGGCCTTGAAAAAGAAAACCTTTAACTGATTGAAAGTATAATGGGATATCGGTGAACAAATACCGTGGTCAAGGCTATGATGGCGCCAGTGCAATGAGTGGAGCTTACTCAGGTGTTCAAAAGTGCACATCAGACAGAGCCTAATTCTTCTCAGCTGTAGTACTGTAGAGTTTTAGTTAAGAAAATGATCTCTCCGCAGAAGCGACAGTTACAGGGATGGTAAGAACCGCTTGATTGCCGTAGCAACATCAGGAAAACTGGGCAGAAGTAAGTCGTGCTTCAAATACAGCAGTTCTGCAACATTTTTAACATCTCATTCTCCTTAATTGCCGGCCTCAACACATTACGGAAAGAGATTAACTGTATAGGAAGCTCTGGCGACAGGTCGTCTGGATACTGGACAGCCAATAACTTGGCAGATGCAAACAGATTATCATCTTTATTGGACAACAGTTCTAGAAGGCTTCAACAAAAAAAGCTGCCGTTTGAGTTGTGTGGTTGCAATATCAACAGTCCCTTGGCATGCTTCATTCAAGACTAAGTTTAAATTGTGTGCAGTGCAATGGACTTAATAATGCACAATGTTTCAGGAAAGACTGTCTGGGCTGACAATACCAGGTATAGAAAACCGTCACCGGAACATGGACCTACAGGCCGTGGTGAAAACATACAAAAAAAGGAGAACTTCAGCAGACCAGGGGAGTCTCTCAAATTGGATTTAATTTGATTTAATGTAATTTACCCAGATTATTGCAGCCCAGGCTATTAGCCTGCTAAGTTCAACAATAAATAGTGGCTAAATTTATCCTCAAAATGACGTATTTTTTCCTCATTGTTAGGCTTTTTCATGTTATTTTTATAAAATGTTTATAAATAGCAGCTAAATAGCAGCTGAATACTGTATATAGCTGTAGATAGTACACTGCATAATGAAACAATCCCTTGTAAGCTAGTGTTTTGAGTGTGGACTGACTGTATTATTTGGCATTAATAGACTGGTTTTACGCACAACACTTTCTATCCAAGCTGCTAGAGTGCGCGAGGACAGCTCATGTCATGCAGGTTCAGGTAGCCTATACAGGACAGTTGTATTTTCAAAAAATCTATTGGTATCTGATTAGTACGCTGATGCATCAAAAATATAATTTACAGACTGCAATGTTTGAATTTCCAACTTGAATTACTGAATAAGTAGTTACATTATTGCCACCAGCCAGCAGTCTAAAAATGGCAGCATTGCAACATCGTGCATAGCTTCATGAAATGTTAGGATTAACAAGAGCGGGTCCAGAGATACTGCTTACACAAATCAAATCAAATGTATTTATATAGCCCTTCTTACATCTGCTGATATCTCAAAGTGCTGTACAGTAACCCAGCCTAAAACCCCAAACAGCAAGCAATGCAGGTGTAGAAGCACAGTGGCTAGGAAAAACTCCCTAGAAAGGCCAAAAGTTAGGAAGAAACCTAGAGAGGAACCAGGCTATGAGGGGTGGCCAGTCCGCTTCTGGCTGTGCCGGCTGGAGATTATAACAGAACATGGCCAAGATGTTCAAATGTTCATAAATGACCAGCATGATCAAATAATAATCACAGTTGTTGAGGGTGCAACAAGTCAGCACCTCAAGAGTAAATGTCAGTTGGCTTTTCATAGCCAATCATTGAGAGTATCTCTACCGCTCCTGCTGTCTCTAGAGAGTTGAAAACAGCAGGTCTGGGACAGGTAGCACGTCCGGTGAACAGGTCAGGGTTCCATAGCCGCAGGCAGAACAGTTGAAACTGGAGCAGCAGCACGGCCAGGTGGACTGGGGACAGCAAGGAGGCAGTCATGTCAGGTAGTCCTTAGGCATGGTCCTAGGGCTCAGGTCCTCCAAGAGAGAGAAAGAAAGAAATAGAGAAAGAGAGAATTAGAGAGAGCATACTTAAATTCACACAGGACACCGGATAAGACAGGAGAAATACTCCAGATATAACAGACTGACCCTAGCCCCCCGACACAAACTACTGCAGCATAAATACTGGAGGCTGAGACAGGAAGGGTCAGGAGACACTGTGGCCCCATCCGATGAAACCCCCGGACAGGGCCAAACAGGCAGGATATAACCCCACTAACTTTGCCAAAGCACAGCCCCCACACCAATAGAGGGATACCTTCAACCACCAACTTACCATCCTGAGACAAGGCCGAGTATAGCCCACAAAGATCTCCGCCACGGCACAACCCAAGGGGGGGGCGCCAACCCAGACAGGAAGACCACGTCAGTGACTCAACCCACTCAAGTGATGCACCCCTCCTAGGGACGGCATGGAAGAACACCAATAAGCCAGTGACTGACTCAGCCCCTGTAATAGGGTTAGAGGCAGAGAATCCCAGTAGAGAGAGGGGAACCGGCCAGGCAGAGACAGCAAGGGCGGTTCTTTGCTCCAGCCTTTCCGTTCACCTTCACACTCCTGGGCCAGACTACACTCAATCATAGGACCCACTGAAGAGATGGGTTTTCAGTAAAGACTTAAAGGTTGAGACCGAGTCTGCATCTCTCACATGGGTAGGCAGACTATTCCATAAAAATTGAGCTCTATAGGAGAAAGCCCTGCCTCCAGCTGTTTGCTTAGAAATTCTAGGGACAATTAGGAGGCCTGCGTCTTGTGACCGTAGTGTACGTGTAGGTATGTACGGCAGGACCAAATCGGAAAGATTGGTAGGAGCAAGCCCATGTAATGCTTTGTAGGTTAGCAGTAAACCTTGAAATCAGCCCTTGCCTTAACAGGAAGCCAGTGTAGGGAGGCTAACACTGGAGTAATATGATCAAATTTTTTGGTTCTAGTCAGGATTCTAGCAGCCGTATTTAGCACTAACTGAAGTTTATTTAGTGCTTTATCCGGGTAGCCGGAAAGTAAAGCATTGCAGTAGTCCAACCTAGAAGTAACAAAAGCATGGGTTCATTTTTCTGCATCATTTGTGGACAGAAAGTTTCAGATTTTTGCAATGTTACGTAGATGGAAAAAAGCTGCCCTTGAAACAGTCTTGATATGTTCTTCAAAAGAGAGATCAGGGTCCAGAGTAACGCAGAGGTCCTTCACAGTTTTATTTGAGACGACTGTACAACCATCAAGATTAATTGTCAGATTTAACAGAAGATCTGTTCATTATGTCTGAAACACAGGCTTCTAGCGAGGGCAATTTTGGGGCTTCACCATGTTTCATTGAAATGTACAGCTGTGTGTCATCCGCATAGCAGTGAAATTTAACATTATGTTTTCGAATGACATCCCCAAGAGGTAAAATATATAGTGAAAACAATAGTGGTCCTAAAACGGAACCTTGAGGAACACTTTCGTACAGTTGATTTGTCAGAGGACAAACCATTCACAGAGACAAACTGATATCTTTCCGACAGACAAGATCTAAACCAGGCCAGAACTTGTCCGTGTAGACCAATTTGGGTTTCCAATCTCTCCAAAAGAATGTGGTGATCGATGGTATCAAAAGCAGCACTAAGATCTAGGAACACGAGGACAGATGCATTGCCTCAGTCTGACATCATTAAAAGGTCATTTACCACCTTCACAAGTGCAGTCTCAGTGCTATGATGGGGTCTAAAACCAGACTGAAGCCTTTCGTATACATTGTTTGTTTTCAGGAAGGCAGTAAGTTGCTGCGCAACAGCTTTTTCAAAGAAATTTGATAGGAATGGAAAATTCGGTATTGGCCGATAGTTTTTTATATTTTCTGGGTCAAGGTTTGGCTTTTTCAAGAGAGGCTTTATTACTGCTACTTTTAGTGAGTTTGGTACACATCCGGTGGATTGAGAGCCCTTTATTATGTTCAACATCGGAGGGCCAAGCACAGGAAGCAGCTCTTTCAGTAGTTTAGTTGGAATAGGGTCCAGTATGCAGCTTGAAGGTTTAGAGGCCATGATTATTTTCATCATTGTGTCAAGAGATATAGTACTAAAACACTTTAGTGTCTCCCTTGATCCTAGGTCCTGGCAGAGTTGTGCAGACTCAGGACAACGGAGCTTTGGAGGAATACGCAGATTTAAAGAGGAGTCCGTAATTTGCTTTCTAATGATCATGATCTTTTCCTCAAACGTAATAAAATGGTGGTCCGATAGTCCAGGATTATGAGGAAAAACATTAAGATCCACAACATTTATTTCACGGGACAAAACTAGGTCCAGAGTATGACTGTGGCAGTGAGTAGGTCCAGAGACATGTTGGACAAAACCCACTGAGTCGATGATAGCTCCGAAAGCCTTTTGGAGTGGGTCTGTGGACTTTTCCATGTGAATATTAAAGTCACCAAAATTTTGAATATTATCTGCTGTGACTACAATGTCCGATAGGAATTCAGGGAACTCAGTGAGGAACGCTGTATATGGCACAGGAGGCCTGTAAACAGTAGCTATAAAAAGTGATTGAGTAGGCTGCATAGATTTCATGACTTGAAGCTCAAAAGATGAAAACGTCGTTGTTGTTTTTTTTGTAAATTGAAATTTGCTATCGTAAATGTTAGCAACACCTCCGCCTTTGCGGGATGCACGGGGGATATGGTCACTAGTGTAACCAGGAGGTGAGGTCTCATTTAACACAGTAAATTCATCAGGCTTAAGCCATGTTTCAGTCAGGCCAATCACATCAAGATTATGATCAGTGATTAGTTCATTGACTATAACTGCCTTTGAAGTGAGGGATCTAACATTAAGTAGCCCTATTTTGAGATGTGAGGTATCACGATCTCTTTCAATAATGTCAGGAATGGAGGAGGTCTTTATTCTAGTGAGAGTTTAGCTCCCTCAACCCAGCTTCCATACACTCTCTACTATGGCTGATGAGGTGCTGCAGCCAACTCACTGCCCAGCCCAGTCAGCATCTCAGAATAGGAGCGCTGATTTAGGATCAGGTTCCACCTCTTATTTATTATGATTTTAAAGGTAAAACTGGAACTGGATCTGGAGTGGCACTGGAATGTATAGCATGCGTTTTACGGGCTCCTGACCAATTCTGTTAATTTGTGTTTTTTTTTTGCATTGATCTTAACTTTTTTTGTACATAATGTTTCCTATTACCGAAAAGAGCTTCTCGACACCAGAACAGCGATCACTAACCTTTGGATTAAGATTTCTACTTCAATTGGTTTTTGCGGTGTTGGACATACTGCTCACCCCCTACCAGGCCCTAATCACCTACACTCAGAAGAGAAAGAGAAGGCAGACATGCAGGCACACTGATGAAACTGGCAGCGAATGTAAAATCACTGGAGAAAAAAGTAGATGAGCTCCATTCGAGACTACCCTATCAATGGGACCAGAAGAACTGTAATATCCTATGTTTCTAGTAAACTTGGCTGAATAAGGACATGAATAATTTTCTAGCTGGTTTTTCTATGCGTCAGTAGGACAGAACAGCAGCGTCGGGTAGGCTCAAGGGGGAGGTGTGTCTCTACTTTGTTAAGAACAGCGGTTGTGCGATCTCTAATATTAAGGAAGTCTTGAGGTTCTACTCACCTGAGTTAGAATACCTCATGATAAGCTGTAGACCGTACTATTTACCGAGAGAGTTTTCATCTATATTTTTCGTAGCTGTCTATTTACCACCACAAACCGATGCTGGCACTAAGACCGCACTCAACGAGCTGTATAGGGCCATAAGCAATAGAAACAATAACCTAATCTCCAAAGTGAACCAGCTGATATCGGTAGGCCTAGGCTGCGAAACAGAGGTGACTGCAGTTGAGAAGATGAGGGAGAGAGGTAAAAGTGAAGGTTGAGTGTCAGTCCGTGGAGGAGAAAGTGGCCCTGTTACGGAAAAAAACAAAAGCTGCGAGGCTACCCTGATCATGACAAAGTCTTCCTTCGATCAGCCAAGTCCCACACCGATTGCCTTATTGAATTGAACGTCAAGACGCTGCTGAGGGAAATCCCAGGAGGAAAGGACTATATTTCATCACTGGAAGCGGACGGGTCATGAAACGAGACCAACCAGAGGTACAACGCGAACAAGGACATGGGGGTGGACAGACCTATTACATACTGAGGGGCTTCCCATCCCCTACGAGATTTGTTTTCAATAGATCATTGGAATGTTAACGGATGGACTACCTTGAACAATAGTTTACGAATAAAAGCCTTAAACCCTGACATTATCTCAATAAATTAAATGCATTTGCATTGGCAAGAAACTATTGATATTGAAAGGTATGTATGGTATGGACATAACATATAAAATTCAAAATTGTCAATAAAGCCATAGTTAAATAAAGGTTACATTTGAAAAATAAATTAAAATAGAAGGAATTTTTGGTTTGCGCTTTGAACATATGGAGTCAGATTATTGTTTTGTTGTGTTTTCATGCTATTTGCCACCTGAACAGTCCACATGGGGTAGAGATGCATCCTTCTATAGTAATTTGTTAAGTCAAGTATACCTATGTACAGAAGCAGATGCTATTTACATATGTGGGGATCTTAACAGTTGAATTGGGAGGTTAGATGACTATATAAATGATATTGATGATATTCCATCGCGTGTTGATTTGGATGACTTTGTTAATCAACATGGGGAAACCCTATTAGAATTTCTTTGGGACTCTAAAATGTGTCTCATTAGTGGAAGGATATGTCCCATTGGAAGACATAGCTTGGACTGGAGCCTACAAAAGCCTATTCCTGCTCCTTTCCTGCGATCTATCAAACAGATTTGGTGTGTCATCAAAGTGGTCTATGGCTTGTGGTCAGACTCGGTCAGGTGGAACAAACTTAAATTTGCACCTTTTTTCAATGCTGATTTGAATGTCAATGAGAAAACAGAGAAGTGTCAAATATTTTTTTTTCCGCAAACATCCTTTCTGAATTTAAAAGTAATCCTCGAAGTAGTCATCTAGCTTTTTCTAAAGTATCTGTAATCTGATTACAATATGTTTGCTGGTAATGTAACAGATTACAGTTGCCGTTTTTTTTGTAATCCCTTGCATGCAACAGATTACATGTAATCCGTTACTACCCAACCCTGCCCCCTATACAGATGGTTGAAGAATACGGATGTTTTGACTTAATTGGAGAAAAAAGTAGACTTCCTGATCATTCTCTTATATTTATGATATTTTAAATTGGCCATGAACTTTCTCAACCAGGTATTATTGTGAATCACTCAGGGTCAAAGATACTGTAGTAACTTGACAAGGAATGCCCACACGCATTTAAATATTACTTTCCTTTAATTTTAACCCAATAACTAAAAGGTATACAGCCAGGTACAAACGGTACAAAAATAGTAGAACTATATAGCCCACTCAACCGGTGGTAGAATCACATTGCACAGATCTGACTCTTAGTGATGACATCATCAAAGGGGAAAGGTCACAGTCAATGCCAATAATAACCATGTAATTATTTATATAGTGTCCACACTATAACAGATACATACCCCGTGTAGGCCTAAATGTAAGAAATAAAGGTGCCAAATTACTTTCTATGTTCTGAAGTAGCATGTAGAGCTCTGGGGGAACTCATCAAAACTCTGCAAAGATGTCAAGAAACAACATTTGATTTAGGTGTGTGGTATGAAACATTTTGTGACATCATATATTCTGAAATGGGAAAAATGTATGTGACTAAAGAATACACCCACAAATCCAGGAAAGTTTACAAGCCAAATAAACCTTTTTGGAATTATGATTTAAGGGACTTATGGTCTGTAACGTGCAAGGCTGAGTACTTATTTTCACAATGTAAAGATAGGAATACAAGAACATTTTAGGAAGGAATTTAAGAAAAAACAGCATGTGTTGATACAAGACTGTGTATATTCAAATGGAGATATCAGAGAGGGCAGTTATTACACCTTGAGGAGATACAGACAAGAAATCCTTAACAGTTTTGGAGCCAAATAAACAAGTTCGGACCAAAACTACATAAAAAAATTCCAATGGAATTCTGGGAAGAGCAGGTGGGGGGCTGAACAATGATTTTACACAAGTACTTTGTTCTCAGGTAATGAAAATATGGCATATTTCGAGAAGGAATTTTATGAAGACATATGTTCCCTGAAAACTTAACTGTAAACACAATGTTAGAACCCTCTTTTTATATGTAATCCGTACTTAACTGAGGAGCTGTCTGTGGCAGAAGTCAAGAAGGTGATTGACGCTGCAAAAATGGGAAAGCATTTGGCATTGAAATAAAATCCCCTAAATTAATTGCCGTCCTATATGATTTGCTCCAAATTATTTTTTATTACTTTATACTGCCATCCACAAATGAACCGAGATTGTCACTGAACTATAGAGGCATAAGTTTATTAAGTACAGTCTATAAATTATATTCATCCATCCTCAACAGTAGGCTAATTACCTTTTTGGAGGATCAAAACATTCTGGTGGAAGAACAAAATGGTTTTCGTAAATCCAGAGCCTGTATAGATAATATCTTCTTGGTCTGTACAATAATCAGAAATAGATTACATGAAGAGAAGCTTTACTTTGCATGTTTCATTGATTTCCATTTTGTATAGTTTGTTAAAGATGGGGTGATGTGGCATTTTTTCATGCAATCCAGTCTCTTTACAAAGTACCAATTGCTTGAGTGCGTGTTAATGAATATCGTACAGATTGGTTTCCCACAGCCGCTCGTGTAAAACAAGGGGTAGATGTGACAGTACCCCCCTCCGACGTGCGGCTCCAGCCACAGGATGACACCAGCCAGGGGGACGGCCCTTGGGTGAGGAGCGAGCTGGTCCGGACGGCGAAGGTGAAAATCTCAGATGATGTTGGAATCTAGAATGTCGCCCACTGTAACCCAACACCGGACCATATCCCTCCCAGTCCACCAGGTACTGGAGCCGACACCCATGATGTTGGGAGTCCAGGAGGGATCTGATAGCATAGGCGGGGCTTCTCTCGATGTCCAGTGGAGGCGTAAGGGTGTCGTGGGGGACGGCATCAGCCAGGGGATAAGGAACCACCGGCCCGAGGAGGGAAACCCTCTTGACCCTCCAGAGGACCTTGAACGGCCCCACAAACAGGGGGCGGAGCTTCTTACACGCTCCTTCTGGCGGCAGACTGCATGCAGGAGCCTCACGTGGGCGTCGTTCCAAACCTCCTCTGGGCGCCTGAATCACTCGTCCACCGCAGGAGCAACGGTCTGGCTCGGGGTCCACGGCGCCAGGGCTGGCTGATAACCCATAACACATGGGAAGGGAGTCAGCCCGGTGGAGGAGTGACGCAATTAATTCAGGACATTTCTGCCCAGGAAAGGAATTGGGTCCACTTCCCCTGCCGGTCCTGGCAGTGACTCCTCTGGAACTTTCCCAGCTCCTGGTTCATCCTCTCCACCTGCCTGTTAGACTGTGGCCGGCACCCGGAAGTGAGGCTGACCGTGACCCCCAGCTTCTCCATGAAGGCTTTCCATGCCCATGATGTGAGTTGGGGGAAAGGGTTGGAGACGATGTCCTCTGGAATGCCATAGTGTCGGAAGACCTGCTGAAACAGTGCTTCAACAACCTGGAGAGCAGTAGGGAGACCAGAGAGAAGGATAAAATGGCAGGATTTGAATTGACATAGCTTGAGACGTTATGTGCCAAGGTGGGCCACCAGTACTTCGAGGAGATGGATGAAATAGTATGGGTAATACCTGGGTATCCAGTGGCGAGGGATGTGTGCGCCTAGGTCAACAGCCGATCCCTCACCTCTGTGGGGACGTAGATGCACTCAGGAGGACAGGTAGCAGGTGCGGATTCCCTCTCCAGAGCCTTATGGGATGTCCATGTCTACATCCCAAATCACGGGGCCAATGTTATGGGAGTTATGGGGAATGGTGCGCTGGAGGGCAATCACAGGACTCTCAACTAACGTAGAACCACAAGGTAAGGGAAAACAGGTATTCAGACATCCGGGTGCCCAGGAAGGGAAGGCTTTCTTGGTACAAGGGTCCCACAGTGAAGGTGAGTGGTGCTGTGATGTGTGTAATAGTGCAGGTTACCAACGGACGTTTATCCAAGGCTTGGACAGGGAAAGGAGAGGACAGCAGGTACGTGGTGATGTTCAGGGAGGAAACAGGGCCTGGTCAATAAAATTTCCCTCAGCACCAGAGTCCACTTGAGCCGTAGAAACAACACCTGAGGGACAGCCAACCAGTGAAATGGAAACCAGGAAGGGTTTCTTGGAAAACGACAAAGAAGGAATACTAACGCCTACCCTGGGAGACGGATGATCACGGGGTCGTCCCTCTGCCCCAGTGGACTTCGGGTTGGAACGCCCCGGACATCGCTGGAGCCGGTGCCCCTCCTTGCTGCAGTAGGGACACAGCTGTCTCTGGCGACGTCACTGCCGCGGAGAGGTGTGTGACCCCTATCTCAATAGGTTCAGACTCTGCCACAGGACGGCCAAAGGAGGAGGGTGAGGGGCGATGCAGGCGCCAGGGCTCCTGAAGAAGGTTGTCCAGGTGAATGGCCATCACGATGAGTGTGTCCAGGGAAAGGTTGTCGTCCCGGCATGCCGACTCCATCTGGACCTCCTCACGCAGTTCTCTTCGGAATAGGGTACGGAGCGCCGGCTCATTCCATCCGCTGCAGGCTGCCACAGTCCGGAAGGTCTTCGCACCCTGCTGGAGTTGAAGCAGTCGCAACACCTCCCTCTATGCCCTCTGGTGGATGGTCAATGACCGCCCTGAACAGAGCTATAAACCCGCATAGGAACCCAACTCCTCCTCTCCTCTCTCCCAGATGGCCGTAGCCCACCCCAACACCTGCCCGGTCAGCAGGGAAATGACCGTGGCAACCTTGGACCTCTTGGTGGTGGGTGCTCCTGTCTGATGGGCGAAATACAAGGAGCACTGGAGTAGGAAGCCACGGCATTTGGATGGAATCCTGTCATACTTGAATCGCTGACCTTGGTGGACTGCTGGGTAGGATGGGGGACTGGCCCGCTGGGACGACTTGCGGTAGAAGGCCCTCCGCTATTTAAAGGTGAATCCTCTCGGGTGGTGTCGAGGCAGTGAAGGACGTGGAGGACCTCATCGATAGCCTCACCCAGTTGAAGTCCAGGTGTGCAAAATGGTGGGATGCAGGTGTGCATAATAATGGATGACAGGTGTGTGTAATGATGGGTTGCCAGGACCGGTTTTTAGTTAACCGGCGAAGTCGAGCGCCGGAGCAGGGGAGCGGGAGTAGACATGTCACACTGAATTATCACATTGAATTATTATTAATTGCCACATGTTTGTTCATGTGGCAATTAATCCCATAAATGATGGGTTGCCAACTGGCGATTTGACACAAAAATAAAATTGTATTCATTCAGTTAGTTTGGGTAGCTATTTTGGTTAACTAATTAACTGTCTGCATTGACCCTTTTTGCACTTACTTTTTTGACTCATCAGATACACTATCTTGTTGCCTAGTCACTTCATCTCTACCCATATGTATATATCTATCTCAATTACCTCGTACCCCTATTCATCGACTCGGTACTGGTACCCCTTGGTATCATTAGTAATAATGTTTCTATTATTACTTTTATTATTACGTGTTTTACTTTTCTATTATGTCTCTGATTTGATTTGAAAACTGATCCTATGTATATGGGCCCTGATGGATCCCATCCCGGCCTCCAGCCACGAGTCCCAACAGGCAGCACAGCACAACACAGCACACAATGCCTCCAGTTTATGTAATAAGCTAAAGAATGTCAACTCTCTGGTTTTAAATCATGCTAAGTGTTAAGTGACCTGAGCAACATGGTGGTGGTGTTTGTGTGTGTATGTAAAGAGTGTGCTTGAATGTGCGCGCATGCGTGTGTGTGAATTTATGTGTGCGCATTTAGTATGTGCATGTGTGTGTTTGACAGAGAGCATTATAGAGAGAGGTAGACAGAGGGGAGCTTAGTAGAGCGAAATGAATAGTTGGGGGAAAGGCCTGTAGCCTACCTTCACTAGGAGATGTATTAATAAAAAAGCATGCTTTAACATGAATGTCGACTTTTAACTCCGAATTGAAACAAACAGCCTGCTTTCTCCTCTTTGCCTGAAGGAAGCTCCTGTCTAAGAAAAGGACCTGCCATGACTGGACATGTTATTTCCTTCTCAGCTGTTTCTGGGTGCATCTGTATCAGTGCTGAATATGGAGGGCACGGGAGAGTGAGGGAGGGAGGGAGGGGAGAGAGAGGAAGAAGAGAGTGAAGGAGTGAGGGAGGGGAGAGAGAGAGGATGAGAGAAAAAGAGAGAGGGAGAGAGGGAAGAAGGGAGAATGAGGGAAGCAGAGGGGGGAGCGAGAGGGCAAGAGCGAAAGACATTTTTGAATTTTGCTTGTTTTACTATCCTTGTGAAGACTTTTGATCCTCACAAGGATAGTAAAACCAAACATACACAACAAACAAGCACAAACAAGCACACCCACGCACACACGCATTAATAATCAGACAAAAAAAATGACCTTCTTGTTATACTGTTCGTGAGACAGAAGTGAGCTGTGTAGGGTTTAATATTTTCCCAGTATTTAAAACAATTTCCATCCCGAGAATAAATAACTTTTCTCCCAGGTAACCCGGGTATTTCACACCGAAACACAAAGTGTAATTATAATGCATAAAGCATATACAGTGCATTCGGGAAAAGTATTCAGACACCTGGACTTTTTTAACATTTTATTACGTTACAGCCTTATTCTAAAATTAATTAAATTGTTTTATTTCCTCATTCATTTACACACAATACCCCATGATGACAAAGTAAAAACTGTTTATTTTTTATTTTTGCAATTGTATTAAAAACAAAAAACTGAAAAATCACATTTACATAAGTATTCAGACCCTTTACTCAGTACTTGTTGAAGCACCTTTGGCAGCGATTACAGCCTCAAGTCTTCTTGGGTATGACACTACAAGCTTGGCACACCTGTATTTGGGGAGTTTCTCCCATTCTTCTATGCAGATCCTCTCAACATCTGTCAGGTTGGAAGGGGAGCGTTGCTGCACAGCTATTTTCAGGTCTCTCCAGATATTCGGTCGGGTTCAAGTCCGAGCTCTGGCTGGGCCACTCAAGGACATTCAGAGACTTGTCCCGAAGCCACTCCTACGTTGTCTTGGCTGTGTGCTTAGGGTTGTTGTCCTGTTCGAAGGTGAACCTTCGCCCCCAGTCTGAGGTCCTGAGCGCTCTGGAGCAGGTTTTCATCAAGGATCTGTCTGTACTTTGCTCTGTTCATCTTTCCCTCGATCCTGACTAGTCTCCCAGTCCCTGCCGCTGAAAAACATCCCCACTGCATGACGCTGCCACCCCCATGCTTCACCGTAGGGATGGTGCCAGGTTTCCTCCAGACGTGAAGCTTTTGCATTCAGACCAAAGAGTTCAATCTTGGTTTTGTCAGACCAGAGAATCTTGTTTCACATGGTCTGAGAGTCTTTATGTGCCTTTTGGCAAACTCCAAGTGAGCTGTCATGTGCACATTGACTCGATACCGGTACCCCCTGTATATTTCCTCATCATTGTTGTCATTTTCTTGTTACCTTTAGATTATTAAGTTTATTTAGTAAATATTTTCTTAACTCTATTTCTTGAACTGCATTGTTGGTTAAGGGCTTGTAAGTAAGCATTTCACTGTAAGGTCTACACCTGTTTCATTCAGCGCATATGAGAAATACAATTTGATTTGATTTGAACTGCACTCCAATCTATTGTCTAGCTATTTGTTTTTGATAGTGGTTCACATTTTTTGTCCCCTTTTTCAGCCTGCATTGGTATCAGAAGTCTGATAACACTATGGTGTGATAAAAGTCTCTGTTAAATGAATGTATGTGTAAAAATGAACACTTGCAAATAATGCTGAGTATTATTCTAATAAGGTTCGCCCCGAAACAATACAGTGTGCTTTGCAGTTAATTTTGATGTTATTTTTCACATAGACATTTACATTTTGGTAATTTAGCAGACACACTTATCCAGAGTGACTTGCTCAACTAAGGTTGTTAAACAACAACATATTTTTACTTTTTTCATTTAGCAGACACTTTTATCAGACTTCAGGGTGAATAAAACGTTTTTATAACCGTTACTGAAGATCTTGTAGCTGTTTGGGCGGCTACTTGCAAATGTTGTTGTTGTACTTCAATTTTAATACATTGTTTTTTATGGTATTTTTATCTGTATTTTGTACCCCCTAGTTTGTTCCCTCTTTTTTGTTTATGTGTTTTTGTTGTGAGGCCTCTCGTCTGGCAGGCCTGCTAGTTGGTTAGCTTAGCCTGACCTGCTGGTGTGGCCTGCTAGCCACCGAGCCTTTATTTGGTTTGTGTGGTGTACTTTTGTCTTTCCCCTTTGTGCCCTTCCCCTTTGTGGATAGAAAATTCCCCTCCTAGTGTCCCTTCCTATTCTCAATAAGATTAGTTTGGTGCTGTGCTAGATTGTTTGCTGTGTGTTCCATGGTGCTGGTAGGCCCTGTTAGCATAGCCTAGCTGAGCCTGCTAGCTTCCTCGGTTGCCTACACTCCTCCCCCTTCCTCCCAACACCCTCTCCCTTCCCCCTCCCCTTTTTCCTTCCCCCTCCCCTTTTCACTGGTGTTGGGTTTTGAAGGGAGTGGGTCTCCATCATGTCAGCAGCACAGGCTGGCATGAGGAGGCACCATGTTGTGCGCCTCCTCTTAAAGGAGAAGGGAGGACAATTAATGGAGTTATCCCCATTGGAGTTCTACAGAAAATTCCTCCAGAAAGAGCTCGGTTTCAAACCCGCGAATGTGAACTGCATCCTTTTTCTATTTTAGTTTCACCTGTGCCAGCTTCCTGAGGAAGTTCCGAGGGAAACTCCAGAGCGCCCTGAACACCCAGGGGTCCCTGACAGCAATGTTTGAGTTGACCAAGCTGAAGGATAATAGCAGTCTAGGTGAAGGATCCCGATGGGATCTGGACAGGGGCCTGGAGGGTCACTGTCCAGCAGAGGGAGGGCCATGGTGGGTTGAAAGCCATACCATCCACCTCAGAGAAAACAGGGGCCATGTTCACTACCAGGACCAGCCCAAGTTGTGCCGTAAGTGTGGTGAAAGCCATCCCATCCATAATAGTCCTGGCGGATAATGTGGCGAGCGGTCCCTCCTCATCCGTGGCTGCCCCTCTTCCTGGGCCAATAAGGTCAGGGCTGGCAGGAGGGAGATGGCGGTCACGGACCGGGCTTCCGAGCGCCAGGTGGAAGGAATGGCAGTTGCCAAGGAGGTGGTGGAGGAGGCGGTTGTAGAGCCGGTGGCAGTGAAGGTGGTGGCTGTAGTGGAGGGCGTGGAAAGTGCGGTGGTGGAAGAAGAAGTGGGAGGAGAGGAAAAATACCCCCCCCACCCCAATCCCCCTGCCCCAGACTGATGTGACCCCTGAAGGAGAAAGGACAGAGAAAGACGACTCCGAACAGTTTTTGAGTGAGAGCTCCCCAAGTGGGTCAGACAGCATTGGGACGGTGTCGGAAAGCACCACGGAGACGGTGAGATTTTCTGAAACATTACATGGTGTGTTGTAGAACAACTTCATGAAGGTGTTGAGCACAGTGCTCTAGCCACAAGCAATAACTATAGTTTTTTTTTAAATGCAAGCAATGCAGGATACTGCATTTGCTTCTATTATTGAAAGCTGGAAATGTGGGAATGGGTAGTCTCATCATTGAACGTCACTTTGCCTGACGGTTTTGATATTCGTTCATAATGATTAATTACACCTCATGGCACAACAAGCTGCTTAATACTTTTTTCTTCAAACATGCATTCAACATTGTGTGATAGAATCATAAAGCAACATTTTTTGAATTACATACAATCCTCTAAAGACAGAGGCTCATGGCAAGATATGAAGTGCAAGGAGACTCAAACCAGACTTCCAATGAGTTCAATTTTCTTTATTCTTGGTTATCCTCATAAAATATACTTACAATTTGAGCAACATGTTCAGTTGGATTTATTCTTACATTTTTGGTCAAATTAAATTAACAAATAATTGAAACAACTTGCATACATTTTTATTAAGTATATTGTTTGTTGTTAATTTGTCAATTATAATTCACCCTAGAATAATTTTGAACAGTGTGGCTGTGTGATTGAGTGTGTAAAATTCCAAAGCTATTCTAGTCTAGCTTTTCCTGGGGCTCCACAAGTGCTAAGAAGGAGAGAAGCCAGAGGAGAGCAGGTTTCATTAGCTAAATATAAAGCTAATAGGCATACTGCATTGAATGTATTACCTGAAAGAGGTAGGCTAAGACATCTACAGTTCATTCAGAAAGTATTCAGCCCCCTTCCCTTTTTCCACATTTTGGTACGTTACAGACTTATTCTAAAATGTATTAAATACAATTTTCCCTCATCAATCTACACACAATATCCCATAATGACAAAGTGAAAACAAGTTTTTAAATGTTTGCATATTTATTAAAAATAAAAACAGAAATATTCAGACTGTTTGCTATGAGACTCGAAATTGAACTCAGGTGTATCCTGTTTCCATTGATCATCCTTGAGATGTTTCTACAACTTGATTGGAGTCCACCTGTGGTAAATTGATTGGACATGATTTGGAAAGGCACACACCTGTCTATATAAGTTCCCACAGTTGACAGTGCATGTCAGAGCAAAAACATAGCCATAAGGTTGAAGGAATTGTCCATAGAGCTCTAAACAGGATTGTGTTGAGGCACAGATCTGGGGAAGGGTACCAAAACATTTCTTCACTATTGAAGGTCCCCAAGAACACATTGGCCTCCATCATTCTTAAATGGAAGAAGTTTGGAACCACCAAGACTCTTCCTAGAGCTGACCGCCTGGCCAAACTGAGAAATCAGGGGAGAAGGGCCTCGGTCAGGGAGGTGACCAAGAACCCTCTGGTTACCTTGACAGAGCTCCAAAGTTCCACTATGGAGATGAGAGAACCTTCCGGAAGGACAACCATCTCTGCACCACTCCACCAATCAGGCCTTTATGGTAGAGTGGCCAGACAGAAGCCACTCCTCAGTAAAAGGCACATGACAGCCATCTTGGAGTTGGCCAAAAGGCACCTAAAGGAGTTTTAGACCATGAGAAACAAGATTCTCTGGTCTGATGAAACCAAGATTGAACTCTTTGGCCTGAATGCCAAGCGTCATGCCTGGAGGAAACCTGGCACCATACCTACGGCGAAGCACGGTGGTGGCAGCATCATACAGTGGGATATTTTTCAGCGGCAGGGACTGGGAGACTAGTCAGGTTCGAGGTAAAGATGAACGGAGCAAAGTACAGAGAGATCCTTGATGTAAACTTGCTCCAGAGCGCTCAGGACCTCAGACTGGGGCGAAGCTTCACCTTCCAACAGGACATCAACCCTAAGCACACAGCCCATACAATGCAGGAGTGGTTTCAGGACAAGTTTCTGAATGTCCTTGAATGGCCCAGACAGAGCCCGGAATTGAACCCAATCGAAAATCTCTGGAGAGACCTGAAAATAGCTGTGTAGCAACGCTCCCCATCCAACCTGACAGAGCTTAGAGAAGAATAGGAGAAACTCCCCAAATACAGGTGCGCCAAGCATGTAGTGTCATACCTAAGAAGACTCGAGGCTGTAATCGCTGCCAAAGGTGCTTCAACAAAGTACTGAGTAAAGGGTCTGACTACTTATGTAAATATGATAGTTTGAAAAAAAAATATATTTGACATTTTCTCTAAAAAACAGATTTTTTTTGTCATTACGGGGTATTGTGTGTAGATTGGTGAGGGGGGGAAAACTATTTAATCCATTTTAGAACGTTACAAAATTTGGAAAAAGTCAAGGGCTCTAAATGCTTTCCGCATGCACCGTATATCAGTCTTGAACAGTATTATAAACAAATATGTATCCCCAATTTCATGATATCCAATTGGTAGTTAGTTTTGATCTATTTTGGATGCAATTTGAATTGAATTGACGGAGAGAGAGAAAGACAGAGGAAGTGCTGATTTAAAGCAACAATATTCGAGAGATAAAAAATTTTAAATCATCTTCAGAATAAAAAATAAGGTGACCCCGAAAGCCAGTTGAAGATGTGGAGATTAGACGAGCATTCAGATATATTAGTCCTAATATTACTGTATAATAGGCTTTTCTGCAGCAAATGTACATTTACATTTAAGTCATTTAGCAGATGCTCTTATCCAGAGTAACTTACAGTAGCGAATGCATACATTTCATAATTTTTTTTTTCTGTGCTGGCCCCCCATGGGAATTGAACCCACAACCCTGGTGTTGCAAACACCATGCTCTACCAACTGAGCTACAGGGAAGGCTATGTACCTGTCAGAAGAAAAAAAGTTACTTGCTGATGAGATAATACATGCATTGTGAACTCCATACTGAGATGCGTTGTCTTTCCCCACCCTGAACATTTATGATCGATCATGCAGATAGCAAAGCAGGCCATAGAGAAGCCAGATTTAAAAATCACATATAATTTAACAGTTATATTTCATGTCATACTGTTCATATAAATACTTGTTGTTGAATTTATCGGTTTCTCAGTCATTTCTCCCTGGAAACGGTAGTGGGTTTAGGCGGGAAATCTCTGTAAATCTCAGTAACCCAGTTCCCACTATTAAACCCTAGTCCTGTGTTACCCCATGCACTCTGGGGGCTCAGGAAAGAGATAATCTTCCCTGTCAGAGCTGTGGTTTATATCATGTCAGATATCATCTCCTGGGCTGTTACAGACTGACACAGTGTCATTACCAGCGTACAGTCACAGAGTAGGTGTTGTTTAGCCCCTCTCAGGGTCTCTCCGAGGCCTACCCTTTTTAGGCAGAGCTGGGATGGGTGAATCTGGGCTGGGTCCACTCCTTCCCTGGCTGTCTCTAGCAGTGTACAGTCACATAGTTTGATACAAACACTATGTTAGGTCCCTAAGTTTATCTATGGTTTGTCCCCTGTCAGGCCTTCTCTTTCTGGGCATTTGGATTGGGCTGGGTCTTCCTCTGGCTGTCTCCTGTAACACCACCCTCACTCTCTCTCTGTTCTCAGTCCTGCCCTGTAGGTCAACTCCCACTCTCAGACTTTGTTGTGATTCCAACCCAAAACCACTCATGTTCACTGGGCCACCCTACAGTCAGAGAAAGTCCCCACTCCACAATATATCCTGTGGCTGGCTGTGATGGTGCTGTGCTTTGAAGTGTCTGTGTTGTCGTTACTGTGTGGCAGCCGGTGTTCTGGTGTGAAAAGAGAGGGAGAGTAGTAGGCAGGTTACAGTTAGTTGAACTGTAGATCAGGTAGATTATCCTGGCCTGCCTGCCTCTACACAGTAAAGTATCCACTATGAAATCATTAAATAACACTGGTCCAGTGTCTATACGAGTCCAAACTTTTTAAAGCCTTATTTGCATATTTCCCAGAGTGCCTTGCCTTTCGATTGAATTGTAGAGTTACCACCAATGACTGTATTTGTTAGTGACAGTGACGTGGTTGTTGCATTCATCCAGTTTCAATCATGCATTC
This sequence comes from Salmo trutta, assembly GCF_901001165.1. Classification (NCBI taxonomy): domain Eukaryota; kingdom Metazoa; phylum Chordata; class Actinopteri; order Salmoniformes; family Salmonidae; genus Salmo; species Salmo trutta. The sequence continues at coordinate 32,877,401 of NC_042960.1, read as the reverse complement.
TGCTTTTTTTTGTCTTAATAATGGAGTAAACAATACAAACTGAGAAAGACAGCAAAATGCTGAAAAGTGCCTAGTCTGCTAGATGTTCACAAGAAGATGATTTTCAGTCCTGTCACCAAGTGATATCCTAAGTGAATATGTCATCATTAAAATGTCATTTATTAACACAATGCAACATGCATTTCATAAAGCCTTATCTTGTGGGCCTCGTTTTACCCTAACACAGTGGCCTGCAAGTCACTTTATGCTGGTTTGCAAAGTGATGGGTAATTCCTATTGGAATCCAGCCAGAGGGGGATATACAACATATGGAGAGAAAAGAGCAAAGCAAAAAACAGATCTTGACCCAAGTTGCATGACAGAGCGCCTGCTCCATCTGGTCAGAAGAGACACAAACAAATATTACAAGTCCACTTCACTGTTTCAACTGCACTCAGCTCCTTTGTCATCCACCCTGAAACCACAAATGGATGTGCCAAAAGGCAAGGGTCCACTTAGTCCAAAAATATCACTCCTACTTGACCAGATTATTCTTTGGGAGACTAAGTTATGAGACTACCTAAACCATCTAAACTGGAACAACAATTTCAGTAGCGAGTGCAATAAGTTCAATTAACAGATTGGACTAGTTTATAAATGTTTGTATTGATATTTGTGTAGCATAAATGTACATCAATGTACATGCAAAAATAAAGATATTGAAATAAACAATTCCAAAAATCAACCTGCAATAGAGCATGCTGGGAAATATGATCATGATGTGTGTGGTTTTGCTTTAACACTTTTACACTAAAGAGAGTTCATTTTACACCTGAATCAACACTAGAAATTCTAGACCGGAAAATCAACACTAAGTAAGACTGGCTAATTTGCTGTAGTGTTTTTGCAGACTGTAGTATACTGTAGAATTTTAACTATAGTCTCCTTGAGAAAACCTCCATAATCTGTAGGCAGTGGTGATTTCCGCATATAAATATTGGTCGGGCAATCTCAAATGAAATGTTTTTGATGCATGCCAACAAAGCCACTACACTACACAACACAACACTAAATAATACATTAATTGCACTATCACAGTGACAAACGGTGCCTGCAAACTGTTAGGGTCTACATAAAGCTATCCCAACAGCAGAGCTTTCTTTTCAGCACCTTGGATTGAATCCTTACTACCACTACACCGGGCTATCAGCGGAGCCTTGTCTGGCAGCAAAACAGTTTATTCAGCCTCATTTACTGCCTTTCTAAAAAACATAGCTGATATGGCTGACTTGCTTAAACAAATGTGGTTTCTACTAACAATTTAGATGTACAACTATGGCATAAGGGAACGACGAGCGGATAACAGGCAAACCGTAATTTATATTAAGCCATTAATGAGCAAGCTAGGATGGATGTAGTCAATATAACAATTTATTCAGCACTTTTGAAATGTACCGAATTCAGAACATGGTCCGTTCTTACATTATTCTCCCTGTACACCAAGTCAGAACTGTAGAATAAATAAAGGGGGCATGTAAGCAGAGAATGAAAGCTTTTACAATATTTGATGATTACATTTCTCTAAAACAGGCTATAGGCTACATGTGCACCACCAAGTCAGAACAGTAGGCTAAGTTATGAGGGGAAAAGGGACCAATTATTAGGGTGAAGCACAACATACACTTTGTATTACTTTCTTAGTTACAGTATACATATCTCCCTGGCATATTACATCATTTATGTAGCAGCATACAATACATTTTTGGACTCACCTTGTTGTGCTGTGCACACTTGGAACAGGAAGGTGGCACGGCCTCAAGCACCCTGAGGAAGGCACAGTGATGCCGAAACGTTGGTGATTTACCAAATAAATGACTGGGAGTTTATATATGCAGTGTGTGACTCTCTTTATTTTTACGGCATCAAACTTCATCATCAAAGTCTGTCATTCTCTGAATTTATGGTGCTTTCAAGACAGGTTGAATCATGACGTCAGTGATCTTCAGGTTGGAGCTCTAGAAAGACGACTGAGTTTCCGACTTGGAAGTCTGAGATTTCCCAGTTCCAGTTCCGAGTTGTTTTGAACGTGGCAGAAGTCATGCTGGATTGAAAGCATGGCCAATGTATTCAAACTTTTTTGGCCCATGGTGTTGCATGTGAATGTTTATCCTTTTAAGATTGGAAAAGAAACCCTTAATCCCAGACTTGGACCACACACCCACTCCATTGAATAGCAAGCTAGTTATTGCTTTGAAATGCTTGCAGTAAGCCACTGATTCCGTCCAAACCGCTCATTGTTGAATTTGCGATTTCAAACTTGTTGTGTAATATGTGTTTATGTCCAATGGATGATGCGCGCCAATACGTTTTATCTATAATTTATTTTCATATGACAAGGATTAAAAAGGATTTGCCAGTAGATTGTTAACTTGATTATTGATGATGACTGCTTGTCTAGCTTGCTAGCTTAGATTTTGAAAGTATGATGTTGACATGATCAGTCCAATCAAGCTATGGTAGATATAAGTGATTTGACGTAATTCTATCTGTGGCCAATGACCTTGAGCCTTCTTGGATGGGCACTTCTAATGTAAATCTATGGCTGCACCCAATGGGCTTGAATTTTCGAGCGGTGACGTAGTGTCCCCATGAGTGACAGAAACTGAGCCAATCACAGCGGAACTAGACAACATCACCAACCCCTACACTCGGTATTTTCCTTTGGCTGCCCCACCAACACGGAAAGCACTGAGCTAGGCTAAAAAACCTGCATTTTGGAGTTGCCTTACTCAAGAAAGCGAAAGAAAAAGACAAGGTTTATAAAAATCTTTATTAACTCAATGATTTCTTTTTTTGCATTGTTGGCAAAAATAATGCCTAAATAACATGCAAAACATTAGCGACCCCCTGAATGACAGGTCGCTACTGTTTGTAGGTAAGACAGCATTCACCATTCTATGGTCTATACTTGGCATGTAGGTTTGTCATTTATGGGTGACACAAACTGGGATATGGGGAAGGGGAATGGGCAGGATATATGCAAATTAAATACCGTAGTATATATTATAGTAGTTACTGTAGTGTTTTTGTAGACAGTAGTATTTTTGTGAACATTACTGTAGTATTTGCTGTGGTGTTTGTGCAGTCTGTAGTACACTGTAATATTTACTAAAGTATTCTACAGTATACTTCAAAATTCTATAGTAAGTACTACACATGATCAAGGGATATTTACAGTGTATAGAATAGATTTCTACAGTATACTACAGTTTGCAACATAATTCTATAGTAAATAGTAATACTGTAAAATAAAATCATCTGGGTGGGGGCAGATACTGGTCTGGGGTAGTTCACCAGACAAAGAGTGGACAGAGCCTGGGACTGGCTTTTGTTCATACTGACTTTCCCATTGATTTAGGTAAGTGGTGTGGTGCAATGGGCAGTATGGCCTGAAATGAATTGAAAATGAAATACAGAAATATCTCATTGACGTAAATATTCACACCCCTGAGTTAATACTTTGTAGAAGCACCTTTGGCAGTGATTACAGCTGTGAGTCTTTCTGGGTAAGTCTCTAAGAGCTTTCCACACTTGGATTGTGCAACATTTGCCCATTATTCTGTTCAAAATTCTTCAAGCTCTGTCGAATTGGTTATTGATCATTGTTAGACAGCCATTTTCAGGTCTTGACGTAGATTTCAAGTAGATTTAAGTCACTGCAACTCGGCCACTCAGGAACATTCACTGTCTTCTTGGTAAGCAACTCCAGTGTAGATTTGGCCTTGTGTTGTAGGTTATTTTTAGACTACCTTTGTGAGGCATTGGAAAACCTCCCTGGTCTTTGTGGTTTAATCTGTGTTTGAAATGCACTGCTTGACTGAGGGAGCTTACAGATAATTGTATGTGTGGGGTACAGAGATGAGGTAGTCATTCAAAAATCATGTTAAACACTATTATTGCACACAGAGTGAGTCCATGCAACCTATTATGTGACTTGTTAAGCAAATTTCTACTCCTGAACTTATTTAGGCTTGTCATAACAAAGTGGTTGACTACTTATTGACTCAAGAAATTTCTGCTTTTCAGTATTTATTCATTGGTAAAAATTAAAAAGGAAAAACATCATTCCACTTTGACATTATGGGGTATTGTGTGTTGGCCAATTAATTTAATCAATTTTAAATTCAGGCTGTAACACTTTTTTTGTTGTTGAAAAAGTCATGGGCTGTGAATACTTTCTGAAGGCACTGTACACACTTCTGTCGTGCTTAAGTCTAAAGTAATGGAAACAATTTGGCAAGTGACTCAAATGCCTTGGTCCAGTCATTATATGATTTGTGAAACATATAGCTTTATGTTGAGATCATGTTGAAATGATGTTGTACACAGGATTGATATGTGGATGTCTAAGAATCCTTAGTGAAAATATGACCTGTTTTACTTGACTCCTTACACTGCTGTATGAGAGATCATGCTGCTCTCTGTTGGTCAGATGATGTCAATGGATGTGATTTGATATTGAGCCTGTTCTCTGAAAGACTCATCCCGAATGAATGAATGGTTGACAAAAATGATGATTCGAGTAAATGAGGGTGAAGACTTCCCCTTAACAGAGTAAAGTTAAGTACTGGTTGCATACAGGTTGATATTATCATATTATGTATAAGGCAGTCATTGTAAAAAAAAATGTGTTCTTAACTGACTTTCCGAAGTTAAGTAAAGGTTAATAAAAAAAAATTAAAAAATAAATGTATAGATGTTCATATCTGATCATTTTCCTCTTACAGGCACATAAACCACGGAATGCCTCATCATGCAACTGAGTATGTTGACACTGTAATTACCCTTACATAAAGTTACGTTGCAAATGTTTGATAAACAGTTTTGCTTTAAAAAACCCATGATTAGAGTTGTTTAATACAACAGAGAACCAACGCACCTAATACAAGTGATTTAGAGAACTGCAAAAATGTACTTTGGAATGTACAATTTGTGGCTTGAATGAATGTTACTTGTGAGTTTAATATTTTTATGGCCTATAACTTTATTGCATTGGCATAGCAGTAGCTTAAGTTATACAACTTGTCTTTATCTAGTCTGTCGGGCAACATAGTCAACTTCTCAATGTAGAAAGTGGGCTAGATCTATAAATCTATAACCTTTCATCTATGTTCATCACTGCTTGTGCCTGTGGTCACCAATCTATTTAGAATTACATTATTAATGGGGGCTCATCTGGGATAAATCCATTAAACCCACCGGACCCTGCTGCACTGAACTCTCGGTGAGTAGTGATTGAGGTGTGATTGTAGGTTGTGAGTTTGGATGACTTGTTTAGTTTATGTGTGTTCAGTAGGCTGCAGTGTACAAGATGGATGCCTCAGTTTTTTTGAAGCGCCCTCTGTTGATCGTTTGGTGGGATTGCGGAAAGTAAGACCTTTTCGCTATAGCTGACCATTATGGACTCTTCGTCCCTGAGAAAGCCCAAGCTGTTGGTGCTAGTCAGGGAGGGTTTAGTGTTATGTTACGTACGCCTCTAGGAAGAGGGAACGCAACAGCCTGCTGCAACTCAACTCGCCGTGGAGTGAAAGAGCTATGGGATTGTAGGTGCGAGTAAGGATGACAAAAGGCAGAGAATTTACCATTTACAGGGAATTTACTCCATCACACAGTAATTTTGGGGAAAAGGGGCTGGACGGAACAAAAGCAAAGAAAGTAAATATCAAAGCCCCCTCTCCTACCTTACCTGCCTACCCACTACTTACCACCACCTGGTGCGCTAACCAAAATACAGGGGGTGGTCCGCCCAGGCAGGGGCGGAAATCCCGGGGGGGACGGGGGGGGCACACGACCCCCCCATCCTGGGAAAAATATGATTTGTCCCCCCCAATATATCACTGAAACATAACTATGTAATTTAAATAATATTAATAATACGCAATGAAAGCAATTGTGCTGATTATAGACACTTAATAGCTCGTTTTTAAGTTTCAAAAGATTGCGACCCCCCCACCCTTTGCCTCACAATGGTTTGATCCACTGCCAGTTCCTTAGTTGGCAAGGTAACAGAGGGGTTGTATCTACTGTCTGAAAGGCACTCAATGCACGTAACTGACGTGAGGTTCATCCAGTCAATCGCGCCAATGCAATGTTTTGTTTTATGTTGGCAGGGTTCACACTAACACTAGCTTAATATGCAGAGCTAGCGCTCAAATATTAACTATTAAGCTAGCTAGTACCTATTCCATTTATGTGGCGTCGTCAAAGATGGAATCTTTGCTATCGTCAATGTATTCCAAGATCAGCATGCAGATGATGTAAGTTAGTGCTTCAAAGTCCCTGCGATAAGGTTAGCGATAAACTGAAGTCCAAACTGAACAGAACTACACTCTCTTCTCCCATTGTCTTAAATATATTTAATGGTCTCGTTGCAAAAGCTAAATTGTCGCAAGGGAACTTTTATTTATTTATTTTATTTCAACCTTAACCCGGGTAGCAAAGATTATAGCAAACACCACTGAAACGGAATTGGTGCTCGCTAGCTTTGCAAATTCAGCTATTGTTGGAAGCCAGCCAATATGAAACAAACAAATGGTGAACTCATACAGCTGTCAACTCTTGTCACTGCAATCCATTTCACATTTGCTAGCTACCTTCCTTTTAGATCGAAGCCCAAATAGAATGATAGAAGATAAGATGATAGAAGCTCATCTCCTACTGTAAATAACCTACACACTGTGTGTGTGTGTGTAGCCAGCCAGCCAGGTAGAAAAATAAAATACGGACATCAGAGTATTTTTCAGTGCACCAAAACGCAAAGTAAGAACCCTAGTAGCCTAATATCTCAAAGACTAGTTGATAAAATGTTCATAAGAAAGAAATGAAATTCTAATGGAAATGTTTCACAATGATGTCATTAGGCAGAGCAGGCAACAGATGGCACACAGACAGCAGAGTTGGGGACAGATATGCAGGGACAGACTGGCAGAGACAGGGAGTCTCAGGTAAGTTTGTTGAGTCTTTGTTTGGCAACATTATGAAAGGTTCTCAATTTTTTTGACTTGTAAAATAGGAACATAATTGGAAAATGCCATCGATACCCCCACTCTCAACTTAAACTGGTGACTGAACTAAGATTTGTTAAAGGCAATGGTATTGCTGTTGTGATTAGTTGTGTAGTTTTGGGTACCGGCAGTTAGGAGTACGGCAAACACCTTGTTTCTTTGGTTCCTCAATATACATTTACCATATTACAATGTAGGCTATGTGTTACAGCACTACTTTTGGTGTCCCCCTCAGGAATTGCTCTTGAGAAAATTTCATGTAATTGTCCCCTCCAAAGTTGATATCAGATTTTTGCCCCTGCGCCCAGGTCTTACCTAGTGTGCATAGACAGTGAATACTACAGGTTATGTATGCCCGCGGGCCTCTTGCCTAAGCACTCCCCCTTCCCCCCTGGGAACAAATGAAACAGAATAACAAACAATTTCAATAATTAAAAAACACTACCTCCTATGGGGACACACATACCTTAGAAGCAGCAGCTACAAAGTACATAACAAAAACCTGTCTCTCAGCAATAACCAACACAGGACACACTCATCTCTATCTGAGAAACAACCAACACAGGATATAACCCTCATCTCCCTTCTGAGCAACAGAACACTGGCTTATATAGCTGGAGAAGGAGTCTGTAATGGGATACAGTTGTATCCTGACAAGGGGGCGTGGTCAGCTTTCCAATTAGCAATGGGGGCCGACCAATCAGCTGCTTGGGGGAATTTCAGGAAGCCATCCTGAAACACACACATACATACAAAACCACAACACAGAAACTGGGGAACGTAACACAAGGTAAAAGGGAAATTCCTTGCTGATTTACCCTGTCAGCATAACAAATAATAAGCAGTGGCACAAAGTACTTAAGTAAAAATACTTTCAAGTACTGCTTAAGTAGTTTTTTGGGGGTATCTGTACTTTACTATTTATATTTTTTGCAACTTTTACTTTTGCTTCACTATATTCCTAAAGCAAATAATGTTATTTTTACTCCATACATTTTCCTTGACACGCAAAAGTACTTGTTCCATTTTTAATGCTTAGCAGGACAGGAAAATGTTTCAGAACACTTTTCAAAAGAACATCCCTGATCATACTTACTGCCTCTGATCTCGCGGACTCACTAAACACAAATGCTTAGTTTGTAAAGATGCCTGAGTGTTGGAGTGCACCCCTGGCTATCCGTAAATAAATAAATAATGGTGTCATCTGTTTTGCAAACAGTGTAGTTATTCCCTCCGCAAGGCAATCAAGCAAGCAAAATGTCAGTATAGAGACAAAGTGGAGTCACAATTCAACGGCTCAGACACCTGGACACCGACGTCCAGACAACGTAATACAGTGCCACCGATGCGGCCCGCTACCAAGGACTGTGGGCTCTCCTCCGCGGCCGACGTAAGACATTTAAACGTGTTAACCCTCACAAGGCTGCCGGCCCAGATGGTACCGCTAGTCGCGTCCTCAGAGCATGCACAGACCAGCTGGCTGGTGTGTTTACGGACATATTCAATCTCTCCCTATCCCAGTCTGCTGTCCCCACATGCTTCAAGATGGCCACCATTGTTCCTGTATCCAAGAAGGCAAAGGTAACTGAACTAAATTACTATCCCCCCGTAGCACTCACTTCTGTCATGATGAAGTGCTTTGAGACTAGTCAAGGATCATATCACGTGACACCCTAGACCCACTTCAATTTGCTTACCACCCCAATAGGTCCACTGACGATGCAATCGCCATCACACTGCCCTATCCCATCTGGACAAGAGGAATACATATGTAAGAAAGCTGTTCATCGACTATAGCTCAGCATTCAATTCCATAGTCCCCTCCAAGCACATAATTAAGCTTGAGGCCCTGGGTCTCAACCCTGCCCTGTGCAATTGGGTCCTGGACTTCCTGACGGGCCATCCCCAGGTGGTGAAGGTAGGAAACAACATCTCCACTTCTCTGATCCTCAACACTGGGACCCCACAAGGGTGCGCTCAGCCCCCTCTTGTACTCCCTGTTCACCCATGACTGCGTGGCCAAGCACGCCTCTGACTCAATCATCAAGTTTGCAGACAACACAACAGTAGTAGGCTTGATTACCAACAGCAACGAGACAGCCTACAGGGAGGAGGTGAAGGCACTCGGAGTGTGGTGGCAGGAAAACAACCTCTTACTCAACGTCAACAAAACAAAGGAGATGATCGTGGACGTCAGGAAACAGCAGAGGGAGAACCCCTCCATCCACATCAACGGGACAGCAGTGGAGAAGGTGGAAAGTTTTAAGTTCCTCGGCATACACATCCCGGATAAACTGAAATGGTCCACGCACACAGACAGTGTGGTGAAAAAGGCGCAACAGTGCCTCTTCAACCTCAGGAGGCTGAAGAAATTTGGCTTGTCACCTAAAACCCTCACAAATCTTTACAGACGCACAATTGAGAGCATCCTGTCGGGCCGTATCACCGCCTGGTACGGCAACTGCACCGCCCACAACCGCAAGGCTCTCCAGAGGGTGGTGCAGTCTGCACAACGCATCACTGGGGGCAAACTACTTGCCCTCCAGGACACCTACAGCACACGATCTCACAGGAAGTCCAAAAAGATCATCAAGGACAACAACCACCAGAGCCACTGCCTGTTCACCCCGCTACCATCCAGAAGGCGAGGTCAGTACAGGTGCATCAAAGCTGGAACCGAGAGACTGAAAAACAGCTTCTATCTCAAGGCCATCAGACTGACAGCCATCACTAACACAGAGAGGCTGCTGCCTACCTACAGACTTGACATCATTGGCCACTTTAATAAATGGATCACTAGTCACTTTAATAATGTCACTTTAATGATGTTTACATATCTTGCATCACTCATCTCATTTGTATATACTGTATTTTATACCATCTATTGCATCTTGCCTATGCCGCTCTGTCATTGCTCATCCATATATTTATATGTATATATTCTTATTCCTTTACTTAGATTTGTGTGTAGTAGGTTGATGTGGAATTGTTAGATTACATGTTAGATATTGCTGCACTGTCAGAACTAGAAGCACAAGCATTTCGCTACACTCGCAATAACATCTGCTAACCACATGTATGTGACCAATAAAATTTGATTTGATTTAAAATGAGCTACCTTTCCTGCATAAAGAATTCCGTTCCAAGTACAGAGTTATTCTATATAATAGATCAACATTGTTAGTTTAAAGGCACTTGTCACGCCCTGACCAGGTGAACTCTTCTATTTTGGTCAGGGTGTGGCATTTCTATAGTTTATTTTCTATGTTTTTGGTATAGCCTTGCTTTGGGGCGTATTTCTATGTTGGGTTCTGTCGATTCCCAATCAGAGACAGCTGTCGCTAGTTGCCTCTGATTGGGGAATCATATTTAAGTTCCTTTTCCCCCCACGATGTTTGTGGATTGTTGTCTCTTTTTGTTGGAGCAGTAACGATACGTTTATTCTCTGTTTTGACCGTGTTATTTCAGTCTGTAATAAATAACATGTGTTCACTCCCAGCTGCGCCTTGGTCCACTTCTTCCTTTCTGCACGACGATCGTTACAGAACAACCCACCGAACCAGGACCAAGCAGCGGGAGGATAAGGAGCGCGAGAGATGGGCTCCCGAGGGGAAGGAGTTCTGGACCTGGGAGGAGATCATGTCGGGGAAAGGACCCTGGCGGAAGGATTCCCAGGTCGAGGAGGTGATGCCAGCCGGTGGAAGGAGTCGCAGGCGGCGGTCGAGGAGGCCCGGAAGACACCCCCAAGAAAATTTTTGGGGGGGCTAATGGGGTAGTCCGGAAGGGCAGAGGAGGAGCCCAGACCACTGCTCTCGTGGGGGATAACGGCGAAGGAGGAGGCAGAGATGTGGCAGGTCCTGGAGGACCTGCGTAGGGACAGCGTGGAGGAAGAGCCTTGGGTGGCAGAGGTGCGCACGGTATCGCCAGTGCGCCTGCACAGCCCAGTGCGCTCTGTGCCAGCGCCCCACATTTGCCGGGCTAGGGGGGTGTTCAGCGAGGACGTGTTGTGCTGGCTCAGCGCTCCTGGCCTCCGGTGCCCCTTCTCGGTCCGATGTATCCTGCGCCGAGGACGCGCACTGTGTCTCCGGTACGGCTGCACAGCCCAGTGCGTTCTGTGCCAGCGCTCCACACTTGCCAGGCTAAGGTGGGCGTTGAGCCAGAACGGGTGATGTCAGCTGTGCACTCCAGACCTCCAGTGCGCCTCCTCGGTCCAGGATATCCGGCGCCGCTTATGCGCACTGTGTCGCCGGTGTGCGGTCACGGTCCAGCACGTCCTGTGCCAGCACCTCGCCCTTGCCGGGCGAATGTGGTGCGTGTCCACAGTCCTGTCCGGCCCATCCCTGCTCCCCGCACCAAGCCAGTGGTGCGTGTCCCCAGTCCTGTCCGGCCCATCCCTGCTCCCCGCACCAAGTTAGTGGTGCGTGTCCACAGTCCAGTCCGGCCCGTTCCTGCTCCCCGCACCAGGTTAGTGGTGCGTGTCCACAGTCTTGTCCGGCCCATCCCGGCTCCCCGCACCAAGCCGGTGGTGCGTGTCCCCAGTCCAGTCCGGCCCGTCCCTGCTCCCCGCACCAGGTTGGTGGTGCGTGTCCCCAGGCCAGTCCGGCCCGTCCCTGCTCCCTGCACCAGGTTGGTGGTGCGTGTCCCCAGGCCAGTCCGGCCCGTCCCTGCTCCCCGCACCAGGTTGGTGGTGCGTGTCCCCGGTCCGGCCCGTCCCTGTTCCCCGCACCAGGCCCACGGCGCGTGTCCACAGTCCGGCACGGCCTGTGTCCGGTCCACCGGTGACCAGTCCTGTTCCGGTCGGCGGCTCCGCTCCGGAGCCTGAGCATGCCGCTCCACCGTGGTCCAGTCCGGGCCAGAGGGGTAGGGCTAGGGTGGAGGCAGGGGGAGAAACACGCCCGGGGCCAGAGCCTCCACCGAGGGTGAGGCGCCCACCCGGGTCCCCCCCCCCTAATAGACTTTAGGTTGGTGCGCCGGGAGTATGCACCGTTGGAGGGGGGGTACTGTCACGCCCTGACCAGGTGAACTCTTCTATTTTGGTCAGGGTGTGGCATTTCTATAGTTTATTTTCTATGTTTTTGGTATAGCCTTGCTTTGGGGCGTATTTCTATGTTGGGTTCTGTCGATTCCCAATCAGAGACAGCTGTCGCTAGTTGCCTCTGATTGGGGAATCATATTTAAGTTCCTTTTCCCCCCACGATGTTTGTGGGTTGTTGTCTCTTTTTGTTGGAGCAGTAACGATACGTTTATTCTCTGTTTTGACCGTGTTATTTCAGTCTGTAATAAATAACATGTGTTCGCTCCCAGCTGCGCCTTGGTCCACTTCTTCCTTCCTGCACGACGATCGTTACAGCACTTAAATATTTTGTCTTGCCCATTCACCCTCTGAATGGCACATTTACACTGATTGAAATGGATTTAACAGGTGACATCAATAAGGGATCATAGCTTTTACCTGGTCAGTCTATGTCATGGAAAGAGCAGGTGTTCCTAATGTTTTGTATAGTCAGTGTATATGGAAGTAGTTTAATGGCAACTTTTATTTGTTAAATATGTGTAAAAAAAATCCTGATATTTCTTATCTCTCAGATACAGGGCAAACACTTTAAAACAAACTTCCTTTTGGTACATTTTTTGACTGTTTTTCAATGTATGAATCTGTTATTCAATGCGTTTCTATGGGCTATTAGTGGTAATAACTAAATGTTTCAACAGTTAATTTTGTAATATTTTTTTTGATACCTAAAGAGATCTTAAAATTCTAAATCAAGTAGCTAAATGATTCATGGTATGACCATCTTAAAACAATTCCATATGTTAGCTTAGTGGAACCCCCCCTCCCCCCAACTCAGACTCTTAGGATTAAACACATCTGTACTTTTTCCAGGTGCTTATTCTTTTAGAAATTATGGCATCTATTCCAGATGTTTTACCACTTCTAAGAAAGGAAAATACAACTTGAAAGTGAATGCATAGACAAAAAAAGGCAAAAACAATAGTACAATTTGGACCAGGAGACTTTTTTAAATTGTACCTTTATTTAACTAGGCAAGTCAGTTAAGAACAAATTCTTATTTTCAATGACAGCCTAGGAGTATTGGGTTAATTGCCTTATTCAGGGGCAGAACAACAGATTTTTATCTTGTCAGCTCAGGGATTTCATCTTGCAACCTTTCGGTTACAAGTCCAACACTCTAACCACTAGGCTACCTGCCGACTTGGACCAGAGAACTCGGGCTAAGGCACAGTAATTAATCATCTATTGTACCGGACATCATGGATATATTAATCCTGTTGCACACCCAGAGCCCAGTACTTTACAATAAACTTAAAAACAAATAAAATACCTGAAATCATTATTTACCATCAAAAGTTCTAGATGAGATCAGGCATGTGCAATTGAATAACCATGTGTGAATCTCATACATATACTACATGACCAAACATCTCATTCCAAAATCATAGGCATTAATATGGAGTTGGTCCCCCCTTTGCTATTAAAACAGCCTCCACTCTTCTGGGAAGGCTTTCCACTAGATGTTGGAACATTGCTGCGGGACTTGCTTCCATTCAGCCACAAGAGCATTAGTGAGGTCAGGCACTGATGTTGGGCGATTAGGCCTGGCTTGTAGTCGGCGTTCCAATTCATCCCAAAGGTGTTCGATGGAGTTGAGGTCAGGGCTCTGTGCAGGCCAGTCAAGTTCTTCCACACTGATCTCGACAAACCATTTCTGTATGGACCTCGCTGTGTGCATGGTGGCATTGTTATGCTGAAACAGGAAAGGGCCTTCCCCAAACTGTTGCCCCAAAGCACAGAATCGTCTATGATGTCATTGTATGCTGTAGTGTTAAGATGTCCCTTCACTGGAACTAAGGGGCCTAGACCGAACCATGAAAAACAGCCCCAGACCATTATTCCTCCTCCACCTAACTTTACAGTTGGCACTATGCATTCGGACAGGTAGCGTTCTCCTGGCATCTGCCAAACCCAGATCCGTCCGTCGCACTGCTAGATGGTGAAGCGTGATTAATCACTCCAGAGAACAGTTTCCACTGGCGGTGCAATTTACATGTAAACCCATTTCATGATGCTCCCGACGAACAGTTCTTGTCCTGACATTGCTTCCAGAGGCAGTTTGGAAGTCGACAATGACTGTTGCAAACGAGGACAGGCGATTTATACGCACTTCAGCATTCAGCAGTCCCATTTTATGAGCTTGTGTGGCCTACCACTTCTCAGCTGAGCCATTGTTGCAGCTAGACATTTCCACTTCATAATAACAGCAATTACAGTTGAGAGCGACAGCTCTAGCCGGGCAGAAATGTGACGAACTGACTTGTTGGAAAGGTGGCATCCTATGACAGTGCCACGTTGAAAGTCACTGTGCTCTTCAGTAAGCCCATTCTACTGACAATGTTTGGCTATGAAGATTGAATGGCTGTATGCTCGGTTCTATACACCTGTCAGCAACGGGTGTGGCTGAAATAGACAAATCCACTTTGAAGGTGTGTCCACATACTTTTGTATATATAGTGTATGTTATAACGTTAATACATTTTCTCTTTTTCACTTTGTGATGCCTTATTTCTTTCCATCTGATTCCTATGAGATCAGAGTCAGCATGGACATGAAATTCAGTGGAGCGCATTTCCTGAACACCTCTGACATCCAGTCACTAGAGGCAGGCTGTAGAGAGTAATACTCCTTCCTTATTCAGCTACATAGCCCATGCTGAACCAGAGACGGTAATGTTCTTTGCTGTGCGTTCTTGTGACAAGGATTCTCTGAAGTCTGACATCTCTTATGTTGCTCGAGCCACAAACATTTGACCATTTGTACTATTTGTTCCGACTAAGTCAACTATATCATAATATTCAGGTCCAAACCTAAAGCAGTCCACTGGATCAAATGTAGTAGCACTGGTTGTATTAGTCATTGGTACTGCTGCCTTCGTTATCGCTGTATTAGTTGTAAGCAGGATGCGACAGACTCGGGAATAATCCCGACCTCACCGAGACCCATGTCACGACAAGCTTGCTGTAACAAATCACAGCAAGTATAGGCTACGTTCAACAGGAAAAAAATCTACGGGTGTTATTTCACTTGCCTCTTTTCATCATATTAATCATTTTTTGGGGGAAACTTTCTATTATTCTAGGACAAACACCTATTCACATATTGCATGTTGTGAATATCTGATTAGAGATGTATTTGCTTAGTTTAACCACAGGGTGGCAGTCAAGTACCAGCATTTGCTTATCATCACTGTGATTAGTCTGTAGTGCTTTAGTATTGTGGTCATATCATGTGGGCACATTTAAAACTTTAGCAATTAAACTGGCTACAAAAACACATCTACCATACTGTTTTGTTGTACTGTGATTGAAAGGGGCCTATTTTACATTCATTTATTCATACAATCGACTGGCATCCCATTTTTTTATATTATACAGTGTGTGATGAGTCAATAGCATGAATACAAATCATATAAAGTGCCAGTTAATAGTCAGGATTAAATTCCTAGAATTTAAAACAGAAACCACCAAAAGTGTGTATGTTTGTTTCCTGATTCTAACAGAAACTAGTCTAGCATCATAAGGGCTTACTGAGACTATCCCATTCCTGAGACTATCCCATTCCTTTGCCGTGTATATCATATCAGATGTTTCCCTCAAACAAATCATTCAAACTCCATTTCAGGTCCGAATGAGCATTTCATTTACTTGAGTGACTTTCCAAGGATATTTATTGTCTAGCATTAGCAAATCAAATCAAATTGTATTGGTCACATACATATTTAGCGTATGTTATTGCGGGTATAGCGAAATGCTTGTGTTCCTAGCTCCAACAGTGCAGTAGTATCTAACATTTCACTGTGAAATGATCTCCTACTATCTCTCTTCAATGGAAGAGCCAAAACATGTTTATAGCCTAGCTGATTTATGCCCTATTTAAAAACTTAACACTTCAAATGATGCATAGTATGGAGGAGAAAACACATCTAATTGCAGTGAACAGGGTTACCAGTAAAAGCACTAAGGCTAATGATGTCACCTAATGTTTGCATTTAGGATCGTGAGGATGTAACACCACTAAATACAGTAAAGGCATTTCTGGGGACAAGCATGGGCACCTCCCCAGGAAAAACACCCATTAAAGTATCATCAAATTGTATTTGGAGAGCTTTTGAGTTTACATAGAAAACCCCCCCTTATCACTCATCATACCAAGATTTTCATGATCACACATTAGAGCTGGAAAGATGGTGGCTGTTGAATGAGTGTTACACCAATGTGCAGGTAGTATTGGGTGACCTTAACCAGGTTAAAAACTACAGCTGGTCCATTTTTGGGCAAGGAAGGAAACCGTGGCTGTGTTGTTCTTTTCACGGGATTGTCCCCAAAACTCATTATGCTGAATGTCTGTGGGCCCCTGCATCCTGTAGAGGGACACTGGCTTAGATAAAGACAAACGCTATGTTCAAATACCCATACTAACATACTGTAAACTATATAGTATTAGTTCATTTTTAATATACTATAAACGAACGGTATTGTTTCAGTTGAGCGTATTAGCACTTTGCCGGTCTACCAGAAGTTGATCTTGTTGCTATGTAACCTCTTGCTAGCTTGTTAGCATAACAAATGACTAGCTAGATATTTTATGATTTCGGTGTGTTATTAAATTCAAACCTGGAGTGCCAGAGTGCGCTCTGGGCTTTCGTAAACCCAGAGCGTTGTCAGATTGTCCATTCGTAAATTCAGAGCGCTTTGCTCTTGGAGCGCACACTGGACGCTCTGGCCGAGGAGTAGGGTTGATATGAGTGTTCAACGGCAGTCAAGCACCCAAGCTAACTGGCTAACGTTGGCTAGCTACTTCCAGACACAAATGAGAGAACACCCCACTCTGACAATTTCTCGTCCTAGCATAGCTGGTTAGGCTGTTTTCATGTTGTCCAGAGCGTTGGTGACTGTGCTGCTGGCAACAATTTAATTACGCTTTTTTTTTTGTCAAAGTTTACTGACACCGGCCATATTCAACTGGTATTGAGCGTTTGTAAATTCATCAGGTATTTGGCTCTCTGGCAAACTCAGACGAGTGCCATTAACTCTATTGAAATGCACAATGACTATACCACTTAGCTAAGCATGATGTAAATAATCAAGTCAAATAACATTGTGAAGTTAGTTAGATAGCAGATAGTTAACATAATGCCTGGCAAGTTCGATGTATTAGTAGCCAACTACGTTAGGTAACTAGCTAACATACTGGTGCTGTAATGCTATGCGGTTCGTAAGGATAGCTTTGTTAAGCCACGGCCATTTTCTGAAGAATTGCATTATGGGCCATTAAAGTACGGAAATAGTGTCCGCCGCGTGTATGCTTCGTATTTTGGCGAATTTAGTACGACATCCGGGAACTTTTGGCATACTAACTATATCCATACTATGACCAATACCAATACTATGACCAATACTATATACTCAATTTACATCACAAATAGTACGATTAGTATGAGTATACTAATTTCAGGGTTTTTCTTTATTTTGACTATTTTCTACACTGTAGAATAATCATTTTTAGTAACCAAAAAAGTGTTAAACAAATCAAAATATATGTTATATTTCAGATTCTTCAAAGTAGCCACCCTTTGGCTTGATGACAGCTTTGCACACTCTTGGCATTCTCTCAACCAGCTTCATGAGGTAGTCACCTGGAATGCATTTCAATTAACAGGTGTGCCTGTTAAAAGTTAATTTGTGGAATTTCTTTCATTCTTAATGCCATTAATGCCAACCAACCAGTTGTGTTGTGACAAGGTAGGGGTGGTACATAGAAAATAGCCCTATTTGGATAAAGACCAAGTCCATATTATGGCAAGAACAGCTCAAATAAGCAAAGAGAAATGACAGTCCATCAATACTTTAAGACATGAAGGCTAGTCAATTGGGAAAATTTCAAGAACTTTGAAAGTTTCTTCAAGTGCAGTCGCAAAAAACATCAAGCGCTATGATGAAACTGGCTCTCATGAGGACCGCCACAGGAAAGGAAGATCCAAAGTTACCTCTGCTGCAAAGGATAAGTTCATTAGAGTTACCAGCCTTAGAAATTGCAGCCCAAGTAAATGCTTCACAGAGTTCAAGTAACAGACTCATCTCAACATCAACTGTTCAGAGGATACTGCGTGAATCTGGCATTCATGGTCGAATTGCTGCAAATAAACCACTACTAAAGGACACCAATAAGACAAAGAGACTTGCTTGGGCCAAGAAACACGAGCATTGGACATTAGACCGGTGGGAATCTGTCCTTTGGTCTGATGAGTCCAAATTTGAGATTTGTGGTTCCAACCGCCATGTGTTTGTGAGACGCAGCGTAGGTAAACGGATTATCTCCGCATGTGTGGTTCCCACTGTGAAGCATGAAGGAGGAAGTATGATGGTGTGGGGGGGCTTTGCTGATGACACTGTCTGTGATTTAGGCACACTTAACCGGCATGGATCCCACAGCATTTTTCAGTGATAGGTGTAACCGATGTGAAATGGCTAGTTAGTTAGCGGTGGTGCGCGCTAATAGTGTTTCAATCGGGTGACGTCACTCACTCTGAGACCTGAAGCAGTTGTTCCCCTTGCTCTTCATGGCTGTGGCTTTTGTGGCGCGATGGGTAACGATACTTCGCGGGGTGTCAGTTGTTCATGTGTGCAGAGGGTCCCTGGTTCAAGCCCAGGTTGGGGTGAGGAGAGGGACGGAAGCAATACTGTTACATAGACCATCCCATCTGGTTTGCATTTAGTGGGACCATCATTTTATTTCAAAAGGACAATGACCCAAAACACACCTCCAGGCAGTTTAAGGACTATTTGACCAAGAAGGAGACTGATGGTGTGCTGCATCAGATGACCTGGCCTCCACAATCACCCGACCTCAACCCAATTGAGATGGTTTGGGATGAGTTGGACCGCAGAGTGAAGGAAAAGCAGCCAACAAGTGCTCAGCATGTGGGAACTCCTTCAAGAGTGTTGGAAAAGCATTCCAGGTGAAGTTGGTTGAGAGAATGCCAAGAGTGTGCAAAGGTGTCATCAAGGCAAAGGATGGCAACTTTTGAAGAATCTAAAATAGATATTGATTTGTTTAACACATTTTTGGTTGCTACATGATTCCATATGTGGAATTTCATAGTTTTGATGTCTTCACTATCATGTAGAAAATAGTAAAAATAAAGTAAAACCGTTGAATGAGTAGGTGTGTCCAAACTTTTGACTGGTACTGTATCTGATTTTCAATCTCACCACAGACATGACTTCAATATCATAAATCTAGGGGAAAACACGTTACATCAGAAGTTTGGTAACATACCAAAAGTTGGTTCATCATGACTTAAAAATAGATCATCACTAACAAACCAACATAAAGAGATAAAATTGACAATTATTCTGGATTATTTTCTATTTTTGAGAGTGGTATAATGGTTAGCTCTACAGTGCTCTCTGTGCATTCTGCTCAGAGAGCAACTCATCCATAATAACAGTCCCCCTATCTCCGTGCATCTCCCCGTCTCCAGCTGTCTCCCTCCTGCCCGTCTCTCCTGCCTCCTCCCTATTTCCCCCGACCCAGTCCCTGTCCAGCCAACTGTGTGATGTATTACCGAGGGAAAGTCAACATACAGATATATATTAATGAATAACTCAGCCTAGGCTCTAGTAGGGAGCACACAGACAGATGCTCCATCTTGTCTTGGAAGGATTGTCTCTCTCTGTCCATCACTCTCCCTCCATCTCTCATTTACCAGACTTGCTTTGTCATTCTGTCTCTCTCTGCATCTCTCCTCCTCAATGTCATTTGGAACCATCCTCCACTTCGCAGTTGGCCTTCCCTGTTTTACCACCACTGCAGTTCTCTACCATGTCCTTCTAAGGCAGGCAAGAGAGGCCAAATACAAAGGGCCAAAAGATTATGCCGTGCAAAACATTTGATTGAGTAACACTATAATAAGGCTGTGTTGCTATGAAAGTAATGGTACATTATCAATGGTGATTCAGGGCATTCATTTCTGATTAAAACCGTGCCATTCTTTATAAAGACATTCAGGTCCTTCAAGATTATTTATCTTGGAGATGGATGGCTTTCATATGAGTGTATTTCTACGTGTCAAATTACCATCACTTAAGAGACCGTCTATTCGCCAGAGCTTGCCAAAGTAAATTAAATATTTTCCTTTCAGACAAAAAAAACATACCCTATTATTATTATTCCATCATTCATCTTAAAGAGCCACTGAACACGCCAATTGGCACATGTGTTTTCTGTTGCTCATTAGAAAAACAAGATTTCAGTGTTGGAGGTGTGTTTCCTGACCGATTCCTCATTTGGTTAATGATGTTTGTCCCCCATGACAATGTGTTTGTCCCCCCTGTAGCCTATTTCATTTCCTAAAAATTGTCAGAATGAATCTAAGATATAACTAAAGAAAGCAATTTTACATCTAACTAAGGTGTTTGGGGCAGTATTTCAAAAGTAAAAAAATGTGTGGCATGTTGTCTTATGTAAACAAAGTTGGAGCTGCTGGGCAGGTCTGTCTCACGGTCTATACTATTGGATAGACGGCAATCACCTCCGCTGTTCACCCCACGTTAGTGGGCAAATGGGCATCTTCAAATTAAAACCCAACCTTCATTTACTAAAAGTATCCTATTTACACTTTGTAGTACATTTTGACACTAGAATAACTGTTTCTGACTCATATCAATGCAACATAGGCCATTTTCAAAGGGATTCGTTGTTTTAGACTCCATCACTGACTCAAATAAACTCAAATCAAATTCAACATCAACGTAATTGCACACTGATACCACATGCAGATGGCTTTAGTTAATCATTGGCTTGCTGAAGGATTCCTAAAACAGTACCATGTTGTGTTTCTAAACACTAGTTGGTTATGAACATCGGCTCACCATTCAACCTCGCCTGTTCTGTCTGTTTCTCAGTGGACGGCTTGGCCAATACCATCGGAGGAAATATTAAAAACAGAGAAGGCGCAGCTTGGCAGGGTTGTGTTTCAAAGGACGCATGGCTCTCGACCTTCGCCTCTCCTGAGTCCATACGGGAGTTGCAGCGATGGGACAAGACTGTAACTATCAATGGAAATCACGAAATTGGGGAGAAAAAGGGGTAAAAAGTACTAAAAATGTATTTTAAAAAACCCAGAAGGCATCCAGTACCATCCGAAATTATAAGGCCTAATTCAATGCATTGCTTAAATCCTTTCCAATCTATAAGAGGACAATTACATCAGAAAAACATCAAGGGAAAAACCCTTTAGTATTTCTCCTATTATGGTGATCTGAACTTTACTGAGCAGGTAGTGTATTTGACATCCCCTATCTGTACCTGACCCATTGTTTATAAGCTGAGGGAAGGAGTTTAGCACAGGGTTGTGAGATAACACAGACCTGCAGAAAAATGCTGCCTGCACATGTGAGAGCTCTTCGGAGACCCGCAGATACAGAGCTTTCATCTGTGACTAATGAGCATCTACTGATCAGATTGATCTTCCTAAATCTATTAAGTTATTTGGAGAGGGTCTGTCGTAGCCCCAAAGGTATGTTGACAAATGGCACCCAATTAGATAGGATTATACTGTATTTCAGCCTAGACTTTGAATCTGCCGTTAAATACATCCTGTCTTTTCACTCTTGATTAATCTGGAATGAAAAGAGGGGGGAATTTCTTTAGCAGATTGCAAGTTTAAAAACCTTACTCAACTTATTTGTCAACTCGGAAAGTTGACAAATAAATTATTAAATTAAATTATCTTAGAAAATGTAATTAAATTATTAAATTATCTTAGTGAAGTTCGCTAATCATGATCTCAGGACCAGGAAATGCAGGCTCAAGGGTTATGTTAACAAACTGGAATCCCAATCAGACTTCATCTCCGCTCCAATAGTAAATCAATAGTAAGGACTTACCAGGATACAAATAAAGTAGGGATGCACGATATATTGGTAAGCAGATCGGAATCGGCCGATATTAGATAAAAATGCCAACATTGGCATCGGCTCTATGTATAGTTTAACGCCGATGTGCAAAACCGATGTCAAGGCTGACGCGCATACCTGTATAACGTAGGTAGATGGCGTAATACAGCGCTACACGTGTAACACAGCATTCCTAACGTAGCCCACAATGTCTGCTGTGTGGATCTATATTGAAGTTTCAAAGGAAGATAACAAAAAGGCCATATGCAACGTTTGTGCTGCTATTATTTCCCGAGGAGGGGAGAAGTGAAATCTTTCAATACCACAAATCGAATTACTCATTTAAAATTGCATCACCCCCAGACGTTCAGCAGCTACTTAGAACAAAAGCAGAAAAGAACTAAGGGCACACTTCCAACAACTTAACAAGTTCAAGTCGTGCATTCATTTGAATGAGCAGTCATTTGAAAGAGCAAGACATTTTCAGTGAGACAACTCAAAGGCGAAATCCATTAACGCCAAGATAATGGTTTTCATTGCCTTTGACAATCAACCGTTCTCTATCATGGATGATGTTGGCTTTTGCCGACTGGTGGAGCACCTCGAGCCCTGGTACACACCACCAAGTAGGTGCTATTTTTCAGATGTTGCCTTACCGGAGTTACACAGTATTGTTGAAACGCACATCCATAAGCTACTTGCTATGGGCGTCACTGCTATTAGCTTCACGACTGACATTTGGACCAGCGAAGTCAGTCCCATGAGCATGCTGAGTCTGACAGCACAGTGGGTCGACGAGGATTTCGTACTGAGGAAAGCCGTATTTTCCTTCAATGGCATTTGAGAAAATGTTTGAAACTTGGAAAATCCCCAAGAACAAAGTACACTCTGTGCTACGTGATAATGCACGTAACATGACAAAGGCTTTGGAAGAATGCGGAGTCGCCAGTTTGCCATGCTTGGCACACATGCTGCAACTGGCTGTGAACGAAGGTGTTTTGCCCTCAACGCAGCATATCTGACACAGTGGCAACAGGTAGGAAGATAGTGGGTCATTTTAAACACTCACAGCTAGCATACAGCCGCCTGCAAGCAATACAGGAGCAGCTTGGAGTGAAAACGAAAAAGTTTAAGCAAGACGTTTCCACTAGATGGAACAGTACTTTTTACATGACGGAGAGCCTGCTGGAACAAAAATGAGTGCTTGGCGTGTACGCAGCCGACTATGAGTTACCTGCAACAATCACTACAAACCAGTGGACTCTCATTGAAAACACTCCTAGCTCCATTCAAACAACTGACTCGAGAAATAAGCTCATCAACTGCGTCTGCAGCAGACGTCATACCCTCTGTCATGGCATTGAAAAGCCTGCTCAACAAAACTGCCGACACAGACCGTGGGTTTAAAACTTGCAAATGTACTCGACTAGTGGTTGTGAACAAGCGATTCCGGGGCATTCTCTTTGAGCCTCTTTACTGTGTTTCCACCATGCTAGGTGCAAGGACCGCTCCTTCGATGCAGACAACAAACAGGGTTTACATTAAATGTTTCAGACACAGCTGAACAAGATGGAAACAGACACAATGACAGTGTGCAACGAGGAAGAGGACCCACGACAGAAGAGGCCACAGACAGACAGAGCTGAAACTTCACTGCTTGACATGTATGATGAAATCCTGGTTGAGAATGAAACGGCTGAACAAATGAACAACGAAACAGCACAGCAAGTAAGTGAAAGAAATAGGTTTTGATTATGTTTTACTGGTAATGGAGACATACGTAAATGCCAACAAAATAACTTTTTGGTGTGTGTGTGTGTGTGTGTGTGTGTGTGTGTGTGTGTGTGTGTGTGTGTGTGTGTGTGTGTGTGTGTGTGTGTGTGTGTATGTGAGTGTGTGAGACAGAGATGCGTTGCATTTTCATTTTCTGCTACTACATCGGCCAACCTTTTCCAATGTGTTGATCTATGTAATGATCCTTTTGGAATGCAAGAATAATGCCATATGTTGTATTAATTGTACTAACCCCCCCCCCCCACACACACACACACACACATTCCCATTATTTGCAGATACTAGCATACCTAAAAGAACCTACTATTCCCAGGAATGAAGATGCACTTGGATACTGGAGAAGTAACAAGCACCGTTTCCCCATCCTAGCTAAAGCTGCGCGCAAGTATCTTGGTGCTCCTTGTGCTAGTGTGGACAGTGAGCGCCTTTTCAGTGCAGCTTCACACATTGTAGATGAAAAAAATAAACCAAGCAGGTCCTCTTTGTGAAGAAAAACCTCCCCCAAATGTTAAAATTGTAAATGGGCAGTCATATTGATACCCAGCCATCTAGAATCACTGGGGGGAAAAATGTACTAAGCCCAATGGCTTTTCAGTTGTTTATTCATGGCTGGTATAGATCAAGATTTTCATTTAATTAAAACAAAGCAGTTTTGTTCTTTTGTTCCTTTTTTTAATGTCCTAAATGAAAGATGAGAAGATGTGTTGTAAATTTGCTCGCATTTTACTAGTCAAGTCAGTTGAGAACGTTATAAAAGTTTAATTTGTGCCATTTATAGCAGTTTATGACAGCCTAGAGACCATAATTTTTTCAAGCAGTTAAAGCTAAAATTATTGTAGTTTAAACCAATATTTCTTTCAAAGCATTTTTAAGTTTCTCCATACAGTCAAGATTGGATAGTAAGAAGAGTCACCAACAACTTCATCATCTTTGTAATGCGGGGCAGCTAAAATATTTGTGTCATGAATATCTGTTGTGCGATAAATTACATTCATGGATTTGTCATTTTTCTAATTTACAACTTATTGAACAATCTGTTCCAAACTGAACAAATGAACATATGACACTTTGTTTCAACTATTTAACTGTACTAAATATCAGTATCTGTATTGGTTTGTTTTGGCAAGGAAAATATTGGATATCGGTATCGGCCAAAAATATCATATCGGTGTCACGGTTGTCGTCGGTGATGGAGGACCAAAACGCAGCAGGTATGTGTATGCTCATCTTGAGAATTTATTAACTTCAAAAAATTAACGTACAAAATAACAAAACAAAAGAACGAACGAACAACTACAAACAGTCTGGCTAGCATAGGCTCAACACAGAACAATCACCCACAAATACCAAACACAAACACACCCTACTATATGGGACTCTCAATCAAAGGCAGATAGACAACACCTGCCTTCAACTGAGAGTCCCAACCCCAATTAACCAAACATAGACATACACTCACTAGACTCCACATAAAAATACCTAAACATAAACCACCACCCAGAATTACTAACTCAAACACCCTTTTAACAAAACACACCACCCTGAACCACATAAAACAAATACCCTCTGCCACGTCCTGACCAAACTACAAAACAATTAACCTTATACTGGCCAGGACGTGACAGTACCCCCCCCTTAAAGGTGCTACCCCGGAAGCACCTTATCAAAAATAACCCCAAGCAACACCAAAAGAAAAATTCCCCTTTTCTAAAGGGAGGGAAGGGAGGGTGGCTGCCGTCAACGACGGCACTGTGCTACACCCCCCCTCCCCAACCCACCTATTTCTGGAGGTGGCTCCGGCTCAGGCCGTTCCAGGCTGTCTGGGCAGTCTGGCAGCTCGGGACAGTCTGGGCAGTCTGGCAGCTCGGGACAGTCTGGGCAGTCTGGCAGCTCGGGACAGTCTGGGCAGTCTGGCAGCTCGGGACAGTCTGGGCAGTCTGGCAACTCGGGACAGTCTGGGCAGTCTGGCAACTCGGGACAGTCTGGGCAGTCTGGCAACTCGGGACAGTCTGGGCAGTCTGGCCACTCCGGCAGTTCAGGGCAGTCTGGCCACTCCGGCAGTTCAGGGCAGTCTGGCCACTCCGGCAGTTCAGGGCAGTCTGGCCACTCCGGCAGTTCAGCGCAGTCTGGCCACTCCGGCAGTTCAGCGCAGTCTGGCCACTCCGGCAGTTCAGCGCAGTCTGGCCACTCCGGCAGTTCAGCGCAGTCTGGCCACTCCGGCAGTTCAGGGCAGTCTGGCCACTCCGGCAGTTCAGCGCAGTCTGGCCACTCCGGCAGTTCAGCGCAGTCTGGCCACTCCGGCAGTTCAGCGCAGTCTGACCACTCCGGCAGTTCAGCGCAGTCTGGCCACTCCGGCAGTTCAGCGCAGTCTGGCCACTCCGGCAGTTCAGCGCAGTCTGGCCACTCCGGCGACTGTTGACTGGCGGGCAGCTCCGACGACTGTTGACTGGCGGGCAGCTCCGACGACTGTTGACTGGCGGGCAGCTCCGACGACTGTTGACTGGCGGACAGCTCCGACGACTGTTGACTGGCGGGCAGCTCCGACGACTGTTGACTGGCGGGCAGCTCCGACGACTGTTGACTGGCGGGCAGCTCCGACGACTGTTGACTGGCGGGCAGCTCTGACGACTGTTGACTGGCGAGGCTGGGTTTACGCACTTGCAGGCTAGTGCGGGGAGCGGGAACAGGACGAGTCGGACTAGGTTGACGCACTTCCGGGTCCGCACGAGAGACAGGAACTGGAAACCCAGGGCTATGGAGGCGCACAGCCGGTCTAGATCTTACCTCCCGCACAACCCGCCTTGGCTGGATGGAACTAGTAGCCCTGTACGAGCGGGGTGCTCGTACAGGGCAGACTGGGCTGTGCAGGGGCCTGATGGTAGCCGTGCGTAGAGCGGGAGTTGGGTAGCCTGGTCCTCGGAGGCGTACCGGCGACCAGATGCGCTGCGCAGGCATCCTCCTACCAGGCTGGATGCCCGCTCTAGCACGGCACCTGCGAGGGGCTGGAATAACTCGCACCGGACTGTGCGTGCGTATGGGTGAGAGAGTGCGCTTCTCAGCGAAACATAACGCTCTCCACCCCATACGCTCCTCCATATAACCACGGGTAGCTGGCTTCCGGCTCTTCCTACGCCTAGCCAAACTACCCGTGTGCCCCCCCAAAAACAATTCTTGGGGGTGCCTCTCGTGCTTCTCCCTCAGCGCGTCCATGGCCTCGTACCTCCGCCTCTCTGCCTTGGCTGCCTCAATTTCCCACTGCGGGCGGCGATACTCCCCAGCCTGGTGCCAAGGTCCGGCCCCGTCCAGTACTTCCTCCCAAGTCCACTTCTCCCGCCAGTCCAACTCGAAATCCGTCTGCTCCTTCCTCTGCTGCTTGGTCCAATGTTGGTGGGTGATTCTGTCACGGTTGTCGTCGGTGATGGAGG
This sequence comes from Salmo trutta, assembly GCF_901001165.1. NCBI lineage: Eukaryota > Metazoa > Chordata > Actinopteri > Salmoniformes > Salmonidae > Salmo > Salmo trutta. The sequence goes on along the minus strand of NC_042960.1, from coordinate 32,850,163 downwards.
ACCAAAACGCAGCAGGCATGTGTATGCTCATCTTGAGAATTTATTAACTTCAAAAAATGAACGTACAAAATAACAAAAGAACGAACGAACAACTACAAACAGTCTGGCTAATACCCTCTGCCACGTCCTGACCAAACTACAAAACAATTAACCTTATACTGGCCAGGACGTGACAATCGGTGCATCCATAAAATAAAGTATTGTGAATTGTTCCTATTGTCCGATCTCTGATCTCCACCATCTCCGATCTCCACCAGTGATTCAAAGCCCAGGTGCTGTTTGCATATTTATCACTACTGTCAGCCTGTGGAACAAGGCTATGTTATAATCATCGCCTCACATCGCCCCCTCCCCTGACACCCCCCCCCCCCCCCCCTTTACTGCACGGCTCCATCCATCTGGAAAATGGCCCCCACGGATTCTCTCCGCAGCCTGCACAAACATTCCGCATAAGGCGTCTGTCCCATGCACCTCCCAGGAAATAGCTCTTAGGTATCGCAATAATCATAAAAATAAACATTTAGGGTATCTGTGATTTATCTACAAGGCGAATGCCTTCCATCATCATCTGGAAGTGATCAAATGGAGCAAAGCACTGTCCCTGACCTCGAACAGCATGGTGGAGGAGAAAGAGAAGAAAGAGGAGGAGGACAAGGAGGAGACAGACGAGGAGTAGGGCAGCCACTGCTTAACTACTGATAGCAGATCAAAGGTTAAGCAACTACTTGTCCAGTTCTGCTGAGTCTGAGTGGACCAGAAGAGTGCACCAGAAGTTCACCCGCATAAAATTTGTCAGTAGATTTGCAGTTGATAGTTTGATATCCAAATAAAATGTGACCTAACCTTTCACTATCGATTCAAGGAAGAACTCCTCCATCACTTTTCTGATTGTTACTGTAAAGGGTTTTGGGTGATCAATACACTTTCATCAAGTAGAAGAAAACAGCAGCTGTTATAACTTAATTTGACCTCACCGTGCCACCTGTCAGTCTTGTTTTTCATAATGAATTAAAAGTTCCCTTTAGATGCCTCCTGGCATGTAGTTGTTGGCTTTGCTTTGAGGACATTATATCAGAGTCAAAAGTCAGATCATGGCAAGTTCACACAGACAAAAAACACATGTCCACAAATGAAATTACAAAATCCTCTTCTCTTTTTCTCTCTCTCTCTCTTTTTCTGTCTCCCCTTCTCTCTCTCAGTCCTTCAGAGTGCTTTGATTCTTCTATCCTTTTAGTGTGCAAATAGGGGTAAAACCTCTTCATTTGTGTTGCCAGGCGCTGATGTAAGGCGGTTGGTTGAATGGATTTAGATTCAGTGGGGAATGTAAAGCCCCTCACTAAGCTGTACTCTTACTCTGCCTGACAGCATGTAGCTTCAGGAAGATTGACAACAGCACTCAGATGTTTTCACAGCCCAACCCAGTCCAAGTAGTCCTGAAAGAGAATAGCAGAGAGAGGGCAAGAGGGCGAGAGAGGAGAGATAGAGAAAGAGAGAATAGAAGAGGTAGGAACAGAATGAGAATGGAGAGGGAGAGTAAGAGAGAAATGAAAGGGCGAGAGAGTTTGGCCTCTGATTAGGGTCTTGAGATGACAGTCTACTGCCCTCTCGCCTCCTCCCTGGCTCTCTGTTCAGATTCCTCACATCCTGACATTATCACTGATAGAACTGTGGTGGTCATGACATTTTGTTAACAGGTTAATGGCATGCAAAATACTGACTCATGGTAATTGACAATTAATTAACATAACCACAAATGTCAAAGCTGTATGGGAGTTGAAAATGCAAACAATTTGGGATTTTCAACACGTTTCTTATAAAAAATAAGTGATGCAGTCAGTCTCTCCTCAACTCTTAACCAAGAGAGACTGGCATGCATGGTATTTATATCAGCCCTCTTATTACAATGAAGAGCAAGACGTGCCGCCCTGTTCTTTTTTTTCACCTTTATTTAACCAGGTAGGCTAGTTGAGAACAAGTTCTCATTTACAATTGCGACCTGGCCAAGATAAAGCAAAGCAGTTCGACACATACAACAACACAGAGTTACACATGGAGTAAAACAAACATACAGTCAATAATACAGTAGAAAAATAAGTCTATATACAATGTGAGCAAATGAGGTGAGATAAGGGTGGTAAAGGCAAAAAAGGCCATGCTGGCAAAGTAAATACAATATAGCAAGTAAAACACTGGAATGGTAGATTTGTAGTGGAAGAAAGTGCAAAGTAGAAATATAAATAATGGGGTGCAAAGGAGCAAAATAAATTAATTAATACAGTAGGGGAAGAGGTAGTTGTTTGGGCTAAATTATAGATGGGCTATGTACAGGTGCAGTGATCTGTGAGCTGCTCTGACAGCTGGTGCTTAAAGCTAGTGAGGGAGATAAGTGTTTCCAGTTTCAGAGATTTTTGTAGTTCGTTCCAGTCATTGGCAGCAGAGAACTGGAAGGAGAGACGGCCAAAGGAGGAATTGGCTTTGGGGGTGACCAGAGAGATATACCTGCTGGAGCGCGTGCTACAGGTGGGTGCTGCTATGGTGACCAGTGAGCTGAGATAAGGGGGGACTTTACCTAGCAGGGTCTTGTAGATGACCTGGAGCCAGTGGGTTTGGCGACGAGTATGAAGCGAGGGCCAGTCAACGAGAGCGTACAGGTTGCAGTGGTGGGTAGTATATGGGGCTTTGGTGACAAAACGGATGGGACTGTGATAGACCTCATCCAGTTTATTGAGTAGGGTATTGGAGGCTATTTTGTACATGACATCGCCAAAGTCGAGGATCGGTAGGATGGTCAGTTTTACGAGGGTATGTTTGGCAGCATGAGTGAAGGATGCTTTGTTGCGAAATAAGAAGCCAATTCTAGATTTAACTTTGGATTGAAGATGTTTGATGTGAGTCTGGAAGGAGAGTTTACAGTCTAACCAGACACCTAGGTATTTGTAGTTGTCCACATATTCTAGGTCAGAACCGCCCAGAGTAGTGATGCTGGACGGGCGGGCAGGTGCAGGCAGCGATCGGTTGAAGAGCGTGCATTTAGTTTTACTTGTATTTAAGAGCAGTTGGAGGCCACGGAAGGAGAGTTGTATGGCATTGACGCTCGTCTGGAGGGTTGTTAACACAGTGTCCAAAGAAGGGCCAGAAGAATACAGAATGGTGTCGTCTGCGTAGCGGTGGATCAGAGACTCACCAGCAGCAAGAGCGACATCATTGATGTATACAGAGAAAAGAGTTGGCCCAAGAATTGAACCCTGTGGCACCCCCATAGAGACTGCCAGAGGCCTTGGGTTCTGGGACAGCTGCAGCTTAACTAGGTATTTCCTTGCAGCCCTCGGCCACACGACTGGACAATAATCAAGATAAGACAAAACTAGAGCCTGCAGGACTTGCTTTTTTGAGTGTGGTGTCTTTATTAAGGACAGACCTCTCCCCATCTTTACAACCTTTGAATCTATATGTTTTGACCATGACAGTTTACAATCTATGGTAACGCCAAGTAATTTAGTCTCCTCAATTTGTTCAACAGCCACACCATTCATTACCAGATTCAGCAGAGGTCTAGAATTAAGGGAATGATTTGTACCAAATACAATGCTTTAGTTTTAGAGATGTTCAGGACCAGTTTATCATTGTCCACCCATTCCAAAACAGACTGCAACTCTTTGTCAAGGGTTTCATTGACTTCATTAGCCGTGGTTGCTGATGCGTATATGGTTGAATCATCAGCATACATGGACGCACATGCTTTGTTTAATGCCAGTGTCAGGCCATTGGTAAAAATAGATAAGAGTAAAGGGCCTAGAGAGCTGCCCTGCGGTACAACACACTTTACATGTTTGGCATTGGCTGCCACCTTGGGGGCGGCAGCGTAGCCTAGTGGTTAGAGTGTTGGACTAGTAAAGAAAAGGTTGCAAGTTCAAATCCCCGAGCAAGTTACACATCTGTTGTTCCGTCCCTGAACAAGGCAGTTAACCCACTGTTCCTAGGCCATCATTAAAAATAAGAATTTGTTCTTAACTGACTTGCCTAGTAAGATAAATTAGAGAAGCATCCACTATTAGAAAGATAGTTCTGAATCCATGATATGGCAGAGGTTGAAAAGCTATAACACACATGTGTTTTCAACAACAGGTTATGGTCAATGATATAAAAGGCTGCACTGGAATCTAACAGTACAGTTCCCACAATCCTATTATCAATTTCTTTCAACCAATCATCCGTCATTTCTGTCTGTGCAGTACATGTTGAGTGCCCTTATCTATAAGCATACTGAATGTCTGTTGTTAATTTGTTGACAGAGAAATTACATTGTATTTGGTCAAACACAATTTTTACTACCAGTTTGCGAAGAGCTGGCAGCAAGCTTATAGGTCTGCTCTTAGAACCTGCTCTTAGAAGTGGTAAAGGCCACTTTACCACTCGTGGGTAGCAAAATTACTTTTGCTTCCCTACAGACCTGAGGACAAAGATTTTCCTCTAGGCTCAGATTAAAGATATGACAGGAGTTGCTATAGAGTCATCTACCATCCTCAGTAGCTTTCCATCTAAGTTAACAATGCCAGGAGGTTTTTCATTATTGATCGATTGTCATTTTTCCACCTCTCCCACACTAACTTTACAAAATTCAAACTTTCAATGCTTTTCTTTCATTATTAGTTTTTTTTATGCATAAATACGATGGCTCACTGCTTCTTTGTTGGCATTTCTGGCCTAAGTTTGCCCACTTTGCCAGTAATCATTAAAATAATTGGCAACATCAAATGGTTTTGTGATGAATAAGCCATCTGATTTGATGAGTTTAATTTGTCTTTCTGCCCATAATTTCATTTCAAGTACTCAAGTTTTTTTCCATCATTCTTTATATCATTGATCTTGACTTCATAATACAGTTTCTTCTTCTTTTTGTTAAGTTTTGTCTCATCATTTCTCAATTCGTAGAAAGTCAGATGTGCAGCCAGACTTATTAGCCACTCCCTTTGCCCCAGCTCTTTCTACCATACAGTTGTTCAATTCCTCATCAAACCATGGAGCCTTAACAGTTCTAACAGTCAGTTTTGTTACAGATGCATGTTTATCAATAATTGGAAGAAGCAATTTCATAAATCCATCAAGTGCAGCATCTGGATGCTCCTTTTTAATCATATCAGACCAACACATATTTTTTAACATCATCCACATAAGAGTTGCAGCAAAATATTATAGGCCCAGCTTTCCTGGATATAGCCACTATATTGTGATCACTGCATCCAATGGGTACGGATATAGCTTTAGAACAAAGTTCTACAGTATTAGTAAAAATGTGATCGATACATGTTGATGATCTTGTTCCTGTAGTGTTTGTAATTACCCTGGTAGGTTGATTAATAACCTGAACCAGATTACAGGCACTGGTTACAGTGAGAAGCTTCCTCTTGAGTGGACAGCTTGATGAAAACCAGTCAATAGTCAGGTCCCCAAGAAAGTAAACCTCTCTGTTTACATCACATACACTATCAAGCATTTCACACATTATTTAAATACTGACTGTTAGCACTTGGTGGCCTATAGCAACACCCCAAAAGAAAAGGCTTTAGGTGTGCCAAGTGAACCTGCAACCACAATACTTCAATCACACTTGATATAAGATCTTCTCTAAGCATTACAGAGATATGGAATATATACCACACCTCCCCATAAGCTGTCTCTTCTATGGATGTTATATCCTTGTATTGCTACTGCTGTATCATCAAATGAATTATCTAAGTGAGTCTCATAAATGGCTAATATGTGAATGTTATCTGATATTATACATTCAGCAGTCCATTAATCAATTGGTGTGTGTTTGTGTGCTGTGGGGTTGAAGCTACAAACCCATAGGCTTGGCTCTCTTATCCCTTCCAGGCTTCTGGGAGGGAGGGTGGACAATGAGCCTGTCATAACGGATGTAAGCAATGTCCCCACGCGCTCTGGCAGCTTTCATGGCTGGGATAAGTTCTTTCCTCTTCCAGCGCATAGCTTTAAGGTAGTCCTCGTTGAGGAAGATATACGTTCCTCTCAAGTTCTTGGATCTTTCCAGAACAGCTGCCTTGTCCATGAACCTCAGGAATTTGACCACTATCGGCCTGGGCCTGTCACCTAGGCCGGTGGTGGGTTTTCCAATCCTCTGGGCGCGCTCCACCTCAATCTTCCTGTGGTCCATCTTCAACTTTGTGTCCCACAGTTGACAGTGCATGTCAGAGCAAAAACAAATCCTTGAGGTCGAAGGAATTGTCTGTAGAGCTCCGAGACAGGATTGTGTCGAGGCACAGATCTGGGGAAGGGTACCAACACAATTCTGCAGCACCCCAAGAACACAGTGGCCTCCATCACAATTGAATGGAAGAAGTTTGGATCCACCAAAACTCTTCCCAGAACTGGCTGCCCGGCCAAACTGAGCAATCGGTGGAGAAGGACCTTGGTCAGGGAGGTGACAATAAAACTACTGCTCACTCTGACAGAGCTCCAGAGTTTCTCTGTGGAGATGGGAGAACCTTCCAGAAGGACAACTATCTCTGCAGAAATCCATCAATCAGGCCTTTATGGTAGAATGGCCAGGCGGAAGCCACTCCTCAGTAAAAGGCACATGACAGCCCTCTTGGAGTTTGCCAAAAGGCAATTAAAGAACTCTCAGACCATGAGAAACAAGATTCTCTGGTCTGATGAAACCAAGATTGAACTCTTCGGTCTGAATGCCAAGCGTCATGTCTGGAGGAAACCTGGCACCATTCTTACGGTGAAGCATGGTGGTGGCAGCATCATGCAGTGGGGATGTTTTTCAGCGGCAGGGACTGGGAGACTAGTCAGGATCAAGGGAAAGATGAACAGAGCAGAGTACAGACAGATCCTTGATGAAAACCTGCTCCAGAGCGCTCAGGACCTCAGACTTGGGGCGAAGGTTAACCTTCCAACAGGACAACGACCCTAGGCACACAGCCAAGTCAACGCAGGAGTGGCTTCGGGACAAGTCTCTGAATGTCCTTATGTGGCCCAGCCAGAGCCCAGATGTGAACCCAATCGAACATCTTTGGAGAGACCTGAAAATAGCTGTGCAGCGACGCTCCCCATCCAACCTAACAGAGCATGAGAGGATCTGCAGAGAAGAATGGGCCAGCATTTTGCTTTGTCATTATGGGGTATTGTGTGTAGATTGAGGGAAAAATATACTGTTTAATACATTTTTGAATAAGGCTGTAACATAACAAAATTTGTAAAAAGGTGGGACCCTTGATCCTTAAAAAGGTGGGATCCTTGAAAAAGGTGGGATCCTTGATTCATCCTCAGTTGATCCATTCTCAGTTTTTCTCCTATCACAGCCATTAAACTGTAGCTGTTTTAAAGTCACCTTTGTTGTGACTGGGTGTATATACCATCTAAAGTGTAATAATGCCACCATGGTCTAAGGGATATCTAATGTGCCTTTCTTTGCGAGGCATTAGAAAACCTCCCTGGTCTTTGTGGTTGATCTTCTAGATAAATGTATGTGTGGGGTACAGAGATGAGGTAGTCATTCAAAAATCGTATTATTGCCCACAAAGTGAGTCTATACAATTTATTATGTGACTTGTTTAGCAAATGTTTACTCCAGAACGTATTTAGGCTTGCCATAACAAAGGAATACTTGACTCAAGACAACAACAAAAAAAATACAAATACACTTTCACATTAGGGGGTATTGTGTGAGACAAAAATACCAATTTATTCCATTTTAAATTCAGACAAATTCAAACATAACTACATGGGGGAAAAGTTAAGCGGTGTGAATATTTTCTGAAAACTCTGTATGCCATGGATTCTCCAACCCTGTTCCTGCAGCCAGTGCTTAGTTTGTGAAACCAAGTGAAATCTATTCGGGAACAGCAATTGTGAAACCATATCACTAAGAAACACATTTAATTAAACTATTGACTGTCACACCCTGATCGGTTTCACCTGTCTTTGTGCTTGTCTCCACCCCCCTCCAGGTGTCGCCCAACTTCCCCATTATCCCCTGTGTATTTATACCTGTGTTCTCTGTTTGTCTTTTGCCTGTTCGGTTTATTTTGAGACGCCTACCAGAATTTTTCCCTCTGTTCCTGTCTCTTGGCTGTTCCTGTTTTGACCTTTTCTGCCCACCCTGACCCTGAGCCTGCCTGCCGTCCTGTACCTTTGCCCCACTACTCTGGATTATCAACCCCTGCCTGCCTTGACCTGTCGTTTGTCTGTCCGGTTGCTGTAATAAACATGGTTACTTCAACACAGTCTGCATTTGGGTCTTACCTGAAACGTGTTAGTGACAGCCCCTCTCTCTGCACGCTCAAAAAAGGAATGAAAGAATGAGGGGAGCAGATGGAAATGCATGATAGTGAGAGATTATGTAGCTAAAGATAATGTGTCAGCCTATTAATTATGAAAATATAAAAAATGCCCTATTACTAGGCTATTCAAAATTAAATACTAATTCACTATAATTATAGCCTAATTCTATAAGCTGCCCTGCACAATCAATGAACCAACAGCATCGCCTAGGCCTATATTTTCTCTCCCAGACTCATGGATAGAAAGTTTGGAGAGTAGCGTAAGGTAACCAGTCCATCCAGTATGCATAATAATAGAATCCACACTCAAAGGTGATTACTAGAATTTGATTAATTTTGGAGTATAGGCTAGACTAATTATGTACCAATTATGTTTTTCTGCTGTGCGTAATATGCGGTAGGCTATGTATTGTATTGTATAAAGGCACAGTCATTATTTTAATTAGTTTTTTTATATATAGGCCTATGTATATTAATAAGCTCTAATATGCATATGGGTGTTTTGAATGAGTCATCACCTTAGAAAACGCTGTCCATTTCATTGTGTTGCATCTGCCCGGAGTAGTCAGCATGTATGTTGATTTTGTCCATCCACACCAGACACGATCAGGACACGCAGGTTGAAATATCAAAACAAACTCTGAACCAACTACATTAATTTGGGTACAGGTTGAAACACATGAAACATTCATGGACATTTAGCTAGCTAGCTTGCTGTAGCTAGCTAATTTATCCTGGGTTGTTATTTTACCTGAAATGCACAAGGTCCTTTTTTTCCTGGATGTTTGTAGAATTCTGACCCATTTTGAGTCACACAAAATTGGGTATTTTCTACTCCGACAATTGTCCACAGACAAAAGGGGAAATTTAGTTAGATTCTAGTTATATCTCCTCCTTCAGTCTTGTTCTTTGGTATAATGGCATTGGCAACAATTCTGTGCATTCTTCTACCTACTGTACAGGTGGATAATAAAGATCCCAAAAGGAAAAAATGAGGGTTAAAAATAATAATAATCAATAACGACATTTTAATGTAACAAAATCAGCCTGCTTTGCTGTTCTAGTTAGGTTCCTACACAGGCTCAGAAGGATGGTAGTCCTTGCCGTTTAGTCGAGGACGCCCAAAAACTTATTGGCTGCAGATATAATGATGTCCAGCTTCTTGGACTTCTTAGACAGTACAATTAATAACTGTGGCTATAACTTCTACACAATCCACCTCACAATAAGTGTATCCAGATCACTTGATTGACGTATAATATTTGCAACTGGTTGTGGTGCATCCACCGTCATATCTTCTTCAGAATTGTGGCCTCTTGCCCCTTCAACTCTCTTCATCGCCTGCACATAGGAGATTTGCTGTACAGCCCTGATCCTTGACACCTCAACCTCTTTCACCCTAACAGGGCACTCATGAAATTCGGAAATATGATCCCCACCACAGTTGCAACGTTTCACGTTCACAGACTTGACAGGTGGCCAAACTTTTTACACGTCTTGCATTGCATCGGGTCTTGCACGAACGCTCTTACGGCGTACCTTATATACGCCGGAGCCAAATACATACAATTCCTGACATTTAATCCCAGTTAAAAATTCCCTGTCTTAGGTTCTTAGGTGAGTTAGGATCACCACTTTATTTTAAGAATGTGAAATGTCAGAATAATAGTAGAGAGAATGATTTATTTCTTTCTTTCATCACATTCCCAGTGGGTCAGAAGTTTATATACACTCAATTAGTATTTGGTAGCATTGCCTTTAAATTGTTTAACTTGGGTCAAACGTTTCGGGTAGCCTTCCACAAGCTTCCCAAAATAAGTTGGGTGCAATTTGGCCCATTCCTCCTGACAGAGCTGGGGTAACTGAGTCAGGTTTGTAGGCTTCCTTGCTCGCACACACTTTTTCAGTTCTGCCCACAAATTTTCTATAGGACTGAGGTCAGGGCTTTGTGATGGCCACTCCAATAACTTGACTTTGTTGTCCTTAAACCATTTTGCCACAACTTTGGAAGTATGCTTGGGGTCATTGTCCATTTGGAAGACCCATTTGCGTCCAAGCTCTAACTTCCTGACTGATGTCTTGAGATGTTGCTTCAATATATCCACATTATTTTGCATCCTCATGATGCCATCTATTTTGTGAAGAGCACTAGTCCCTCCTGCAGCAAAGCACCCCCACAACATGATGCTGCCACCCACATGCTTCACGGTTGGGATGGTGGCTTGCAAGCCTCCCCCTTTTTCCTCCAAACATAACGATGGTCATTATGGCCAAACAGTTATATTTTTGTTTCATCAGACCAGAAGTAATTTCTCCAAAAAGTATGATCTATGTCCTCATGTGCAGTTGCAAACCGTAGTCTGGCTTTTTTATGGTGGTTTTGGAGCAGTGGCTTCTTCCTTGCCGAGCGGCCTTTCAGGTTATGTCGATATAGGACTCATTTTACTGTGGATATACTGTGGATACTTTTGTACCTGTTTCCTCCAGCATCTTCACAAGGTCCTTTGCTGTTGTTCTGGGATTGATTTGCACTTTTCGCACCAAAGTACGTTCATCTCTTGGAGACAGAATGCATCTCCTGCCTGAGCAGTATGATGGCTGCGTAGTCCCATGGTGTTTATACTGCGTACTATTGTTTGTACAGATGAACGTGGTACCTTCAGGTGTTTGGAAATTGCTCCTAAAGATGAACCAGCCCGTTGGAGGTCTACAATTTCTTTGGCAGATTTTTGATTTTCCCATGATGTAAAGCAAAGAGGCACTGACTTTGAAGGTAGGCCTTGAAATACACCCACAGGTATACCTCCAATTGACTCAAATGATGTCAATTAGCCTATCAGAAGCTTCAAAAGACATGACATAATTTTCGGGAATTTTCCAAGCTGTTTAAAGGCACAGTTTATGTAAACTTCTGACCCACTGGAATTGTGATACAGTGAATTATAAGTGAAATAATCTGTCTGTAAACAATTGTTGGAAAAATTACTTGTATCATGTAAAGTAGATTTCCTAACCGACTTGCCAAAACTATAGTTTGTTAACAAGAAATGTGTAGAGTGGTTGAAAAACAAGTTAATGACTCCAACCTAAGTGTATGTACATTTCCGACTTCAACTGTATCCCAGCTTTACATAGGGTGGTAGATACTCTTCATCAAACAACAATACAGATAAACTGCACATTTTTTTCCCATTTTCTATACAGGTCAATCAACGTGCATTAACTACTCCTGGAATTATTTGCCTAAGATATTTATTATCAATGTCCAATGGGATGCCAGAGAACACCTTTTACCAGTGTCCTGCTCCGAAAATCAAAGCTGTCCACATTATGCCTCGATAATTTTGCGAGCCAGATTGCACACTCCTTTTTCTCTTTAGATACACACAATATCAACACCATACCACTCCTGATTACTTTGACTGCATCCACCTTTCCTTAAATCTTTTTTAAACTTTTTACACCAATTGGTAGTAGGTCTTGTCCCATTGCTGCAACTCCCATTCGGACTCGGGAGAGGCGAAGGTCGAGAGCCATGCATCCTCCGAAAGACGGCCTTGCCAAGCCACAGTGCTTCTTGACACAGTGACCGCTTAACCCAGAAGCCAGCCGCACCAATGTGTCGGAGAACCATACATCCCGGCCGGCCAAACCCTTCCCTAACCCGGATGACACTGGGTCAATTGTGCATCGCCTCATGGGTCTCCCGGTCGCGGACGGCTGCGACACAGCCTGGGATCAAACCCGGGTCTGTAGTGATGTCTCTAGCACAGCGATGCAGTGCCTTAGACCGCTGCACCTCTCAGGAGGCCTTGCACCCACTTTTCCCAACTCCGTCCTTGTGACTTAAAAAGGGGTTCCCAAATGAAAATCCTTATCCAAAAACCGTACTCCAACAAGCAACGATTCATCAGACTCATTTTCCACAACAAGTTTAGCAAAGTTTGTTCCATTCTTGGACTTCACTGTTGTCCACTGATCTTTCTCGCTAAGTTTACTCCACATGCTTTCAGCTTCAAGCGACACTTCTGCTTCCGCCATCTCTTCTGTCTGTTGGTGCATTTCCACTAGTCTTCTTCTTCTTCTTCCGTCTTCTTCTTCTAACTTTATATTATATGGACGTTGGCAACCAACTTTAAGGTGCATTACCACCATCAACTGGACTGGAGTATGAACCTCAGTTCAGCTTTCAATTACCCATGTGGGTATATGCTCCTGGGAGAGGCGGGACAAGCTGAGCGTCAAAAATAGAAGCAAGTGATATTTTAATGTTTGGATGAAATGATTGAATAACATGTATGTGTACATTTATTTTGCAATGCTCGCAACTCACGGTGAGGTGAGTTTTTTTTAATTAAGTTTTCTTGTTTTTCAATTAACCAACAAAACACATTCCACATTCACAGATGTGACAGACTTAAAAAAAAAATATTAAAATATATATATATACACATATATATACACACACACACACACACACACACATATATATATACATATATAAATATATACATATATACATATATATATACACATATATACATATACACATATATACATATACACATATATACATATACACATATACATATACACATATATATACATACATACATACATACATACATATACATACATATATATATATATATATATATATATATATATATATATATATATATATATATATATATATATATATATACACTGCTCCAAAAAATAAAGGGAACACTTAAACAACACAATGTAACTCCAAGTCAATCACACTTCTGTGAAATCAAACTGTCCACTTAGGAAGCAGCACTGATTGACAATAAATTTCACATGCTGTTGTGCAAATGGAATAGACAACAGGTGGAAATTATAGGCAATTAGCAAGACACCCCCAATAAAGGAGTGGTTTTGAAGGTGGGGACCACAGACCACTTCTCAGTTCCTATGCTTCCTGGCTGATGTTTTGGTCACTTTTGAATGCTGGCGGTGCTTTCACTCTAGTGGTAGCATGAGACGGAGTCTACAACCCACACAAGTGGCTCAGGTAGTGCAGCTCATCCAGGATGGCACATCAATGCAAGCTGTGGCAAGAAAGTTTGCTGTGTCTGTCAGCGTCGTGTCCAGAGCATGGAGGCGCTACCAGGAGACAGGCCAGTACATCAGGAGACGTGGAGGAGGCCGTAGGAGGGCAACAACCCAGCAGCAGGACCGCTACCTCCGCCTTTGTGCAAGGAGGAGCAGGAGAAGCACTGCCAGAGCCCTGCAAAATGACCTCCAGCAGGCCACAAATGTGCATGTGTCTGCTCAAACGGTCAGAAACAGACTCCATGAGGGTGGTATGAGGGCCCGACGTCCACAGGTGGGGGTTGTGCTTACAGCCCAACACCGTGCAGGACGTTTGGCATTTGCCAGAGAACATCAAAATTGGCAAATTCGCCACTGGTGCCCTGTGCTCTTCACAGATGAAAGCAGGTTCACACTGAGCACATGACAGACGTGACAGAGTCTGGAGACGCCGTGGAGAACGTTCTGCTGCCTGCAACATCCTCCAGCATGACCGGTTTGGCGGTGGGTCAGTCATGGTGTGGGGTGGCATTTCTTTGGGGGGCCGCACAGCCCTCCATGTGCTTGCCAGAAGTAGCCTGACTGCCATTAGGTACCGAGATGAGATCCTCAGACCCCTTGTGAGACCATATGCTGGTGCGGTTGGCCCTGGGTTCCTCCTAATGCAAATAATTAGTTTTTAGATTTTACAGCACCTTACACAACATGTATCTGCTCATTTCCCTAATCACCCCATTCACTCTGTCCAATTTGAAATATATTTTAGTAGTGGAGACCAGAGTCTATCAAACTTGGGCTGTCTCTTGCGGAGGTCATAAGTGAGCTTTTCAAGAGGGAGAAAGTCAACAATTTGGTCAATCCACATTTTAAATGTATGAGAGGTATTAGAGGCCCACAATAGAATAATACATTTCTTAGCAAAGTATGTAATAGTCATAAGCAAATCTTCTCTGTCAGGATCAAAAACAAAGTCCTGCTGGGCATTAAGAAGATAGATACACGGGGTTATATCAAACTATACATACAAACTATACAAGATCTGGCAATCTCTCTACAGCTCCAAAATACATCCATATAGGTTCCACTTTCAGAGGTACATCTTTTACAGTTAGGAGAAATGTCTGTTTTCATTCTATGGAGTCTCAAAGGAGTGTAATAAAATTTGTACAAAAATTTGTAATTACATTATTTCGTTTTTACATTAGTAGAGGAGCAGTATACCCTGTCGCAAACCTCCGCCCATAACTCATCACTGATAGTCAGACAAAGGTCCTTTTCCCAGATTATTTTCAAAGGAGTAAAGGAGGAGCCTCCTTTCTCAGAAAGGAGTCTATAGATATAGGAGATTTTGCCTTTAATGGATTGTGCTGTGACAAGAAGGGTTTCAACTTCATTTAACTGAGTTCTAAACCTCCTCTTGGAACTAAATGAGGAAATGACATGTCTAATTTGAAGATATTTTTAAAAAATGGGATCTTGGCACATTGAATTCACTGCAGAGCTCTTGAAAGGATTTCAGTGTAGTAGTTTTCTGATGAAATTGGTCTGAAAATGTCCTGATTCCTAGAGTATGCCAAAGATTAAAGTTGTCATCCCTTAGGGCTTTTTCGCAAGTCTGGGTTGCCTACTATAGGTGAGTGAGAACATATTTGGGAGGAAATGCCCAGGTATTTCTTACAGTCCCTCCACGCTAGTAGGGTGCTGTAAATCACAAAGGTTTTGGCTATGTTGCCCACTCCACTAAAGTTATTAAAGAATATAATTGAGCTTAGGGGCAATGAACCACAGGATTGGGCTTCTATCTGAATCCACGTTGACTCTTGTCTGTTTGTGATCCATGTTAACATGTTGCGGATTTGGGCAGACCAGTAGTTCAATTGAAGGGAGGGAAGGGCAAGACCACCCTTAGATTCAGGTTTCGATAGAGTGGAGAACTTGATCCTAGGTTTTTTATTGCCCCATATAAATTTGGTGATGCTTTGGTTAGTTGTTTTGAAAAAGGAAACTGGGAGATAGCATGGGAGCATCTGAAATAAATAGTTCAGTCTAGGGAGGATGTTCATACGGATGACATTAATTCTTCCTACTAAGCTAATTGGGAGGGAGATCCAGGTTTGGAGATCATTCTTGATTCGATCCAGGAGTGGAAGATAATTTTCCTTGAAAAGGCTATTCAGATCTGGTGTTATGAAGATCCCAAGGTATTGAAACCCCTGTGTCTTCCATTGGAATGGACATAGTGTCTTTATAGAGCTGGTGAGTGTAATGTTGAGAGGGCAGAGAGTGGATTTGTTAAAATGTATCTTATAACCTGAAAACTTGCCATACTGAGCAATTGTGTCTAAAATGGGAGGGATATCTCTGGGTTGGATATGTAGAGCAAGACATCATCCGCGTAGTGCGAAATCTTGTGCTGCAGGCCGCCTGCAGAAACACCCATAATACTTGGATTGCTCCTTATCAACTCTGCCAGAGGCTCCACCCCCAACAAGTAAAGGAGGGGGGACAGCGAGCACCCTTGTCTTGTGCCCCGTCCCAAAGGGAATCTGTCAGTGTTCAGTCCATTAGTAGTCACCATGGCATTTGGATGAGAGTATAGTGATTTGATCCATTTAATAAAGTTTGGGCCCATATTGAACTTTTCTAAGACTGAGAACAGAAAGCTCCACTCCATCCTGTCGAACGCCTTCTCAGCATCCAGTGAAGCCAGCAGGACAGGGGTCTTCTGTGCGTTTACTTGATCAATAATATCAAAAAGACGGTGAATGTTATCAGAAGAGTATCTGTCTCTAATAAATCCAGTTTGGTCCGCTTTTATTATTTTGGGAAGAAGAGTGTTTAGTCTTTTGGCGAGCAATTTGGTAATTATTTTGTAGTTGAAATCCAACAAGTTTATGGGCCGGAAGGACGAGCAGGATAGAGGGTCCTTGTCTTTTTTGAGCAACACTGTAATGCGAGCTGTGTGCATTGAGTCTGGGAGAACTCCGTTTTTGCAAAAATCCTCCAGCATTGGCATGAAAATAGGGCTAAGCTGGGGCCAAAAAGCTTTATAGAACTCTCTGGGGAATCCATCTGGGCCTGGGGACTTATTAGGTGGCATGGAGGTAATTGCCTCCAGGACCTCCTTAGGAGTGAAGGGGGAGTTGAGATCTTCTTGGTCGGTCTCTGATAATTTAGGTAGCGAGAGTCCCTCTAGGAAGGAGTGGAGTTCTGCCTCAGTGTGTTTTCTCTCAGAGGTATATATTTTGCAGTAAAAATCATGAAAAGTTGAATTTATCTTTTTTGGGTCATATGTGACCTCGTCCTCTGCTGTTCGGGTAGCCATGATTGTACGCTCTGACTGCTCTTTTTTTAATTGGTAAGCAAGCAATCTACTTGGCCTATTGCTATACTCATGGTATTTCTGTTTAGTAAAGAAAACTTTTTTTTTTTTATCTCCCGAGTATATTCCAAATTCAGTTTGGTTTTGGCTGCTTTAAGTTGACTCCAGGAGGAGCTGTCTGTGGATTGTTTTTGTACTTTTTCACAGCATTCCAGCTCCCTCTCAAGATCTAGCCTGTGTGCTTCCATTGCTTTTTTCTTAGAGGAAGCATATCCAATTAGATGACCTCTTAGTGTGGCTATAGCAGCGTACCCCATTGTGGCCGGAGAAACAGGAGAAACTTTGTTGTCTTGTGTGTAGTTGTCTATCCATGTAGTTACCAATGTATGGAACGCTTCATTTGATAACATGGAGGTGTTGAATTTCCAGCTCTTTGACCTCGGGATGTTTTTGCAGAGGTCAAAGCGGAGGTGGACAAAGGCGTGATCTGAAAGTGCTATGGGTCCGACTGTACACGTGGCTGAATTTATGAAACTCTTTGGGATAAAAATGTAATCTATACAGGAGTAGGTGTTATGGACATTAGAGTAGTATGTATAGTCCATAGATTAACTATTAGTCTCTCTCCAGATATCTATCAGTCCCATCTCTTTAGTAAGAGAGTTCAACATCTTTGCAGATCTAGGATTTGTGGTGGGGACTTGAGATGATTTGTCTAGGGTTGGGTTAAGGGTACAATTAAAATCTCCGGCCACCACGCCAAAGAAAACACAATGCTCATTGAACAGGGTTATCATTTTTGGCATGAAAGCAGGAGTATCTGTGTTAGGGGCGTATATGTTTAAGATAGTAATTGGTTGTCCATACAGTGACCCAGATATCAAAATAAATCTCCCATCCGGATCAGATATGTTTTTGTCAGTAATGAATGGAACATTCTTATGGATAAGTATGGCTGTACCTCTACTGTTTGATTTGAAAGATGAGAAATACACCTGTCCCACCCAAGCTCTGCGGAGTTTGGCATGTTCGGCATCACAGAGGTGTGTCTCTTGTAATAGCGCGATGTCTGCTTTTTCCTTCTTTAGAGCACATAGTATCTTTTTCCGTTTTATTGCATGACCTAGACCATGGCAGTTCCATGTCAGTAGATTTAAGGTACTAGTCATCGTCATCGAAGAGTAATCAAACTTTAGTGCAAGTCATCTCTGTGTAAAGGTGGATAATAGTTACAGCTGCGTTCACATAAAAGGAAAATAAATGATGTACATAAAATAACAATCTCTGAACACCCCAGGCAAGTTCCCAAACAACTCGACATATCCCGTTGGATCTATTACCACCCCGCTCAGTCTCAATTCTGCATTAAAAAAAAAACGAGAACAGTTAACAACGCACAACGTCTACCCCTCCCCACCAAAGTAATGCCTCATCCTCTCCGCCCCGCATTGAGTAAATGACAAGGTAGCCCCCGTCCAGACCACATATACCTCCCCCAAGGGACATAGGGAACCACAAGTAATAATAGCAACAAAAAAAGGGAAATAAAAGTAGGCTGAAACGTTAGTATGCCTAGTTTAGGCTATAGAGCCTATCCCTCTCAGCTAAAGGAAAATAAATATAGATTTGACGGCTATAATGACATTTAGCGGGGCGGGTGGGTCTTTGGATGTCGGCTATATGTTGTCTTACCTCCTTTAATAATAACACTAATTGCATTTAGTCATTGGTCCATTTCTCATTGACCAGGATTGTCTTTTAAAAAACGTTTTGCCTCTTCGGGAGTTTTGAAGTGTTGCAGGGCTCCTTGGTGAAGAATCCTGAGATCGTTTGGGTGTCTGAATCCCCTAAAGATGCCTCGGTCAATGGAGTATTTCTTCACCTCGTCACACTCTCGGCGCTTTCAGCGTATTCCAGCTGACAGGTGGTGTTAAGTGAGTTTGTCTTTTCCCACTGTAATGGTGTTGATTATCGCCATCTGAAGGACTCGTTCCTTGTTGGTGAATCTCAGGAAACGTATGGTGATTGGGCGCGGTGGTTGGCTGGCTGCTGGTGGGGGCCTCAGTGCTCGGTGGGCTCTCTCGAGTTCTATGGGCCTGTCGGTGGACAGGTGGAGCCACTCGGGAAGTTTGTCTTGCAGGTAGCGGATCAGTGGCATGTTTCCCTCCTCTTTTTCGCCCAGATTTAATAGAACACAATTATTCCTTCGCCCTGTTTTCCAGGTCCTCTGTTTTCTCTTCCAGATGCTCTATTTTCTTTTTAGCATATGCTATTGATTCCATGGCGTCTGTCAATAAGTTTTCCATGGATAGGATTCACCCCTCTGCCTCGTCCAGGCGCCCCGCGTTTATGGTTATCTTGTTGTTGATGTCAGGTAAAGCATTTTCCAGGATTGTCACCTTGCCCCCTATCGCACTGAGCTGAGAGTTAATGGCATCTAATTTAATGTTGAGTTCTGTACGTTGGGATCTCAGCTCAGAAAGGATGTCTTCGACAGAGTGCGAGGTTGGCATTCGTTGGGCTTCGGGGGGGAACGGGTCCTCTTGCTCCTGCTAATGGCGCTAGGTTTTTCTGAAGCTAGCTGCTTCTTGGAGGCTTTTTCCGTCGCTATTGCTCGACTCCGGGTAAAAATGTCACCTGTAATGACTTTTTGACTAAAGGAGTTTAAACTTGAAGTGGAGGTAAGATTAGGAATTGGAAACTACTTGTGCGGAGCTCTTAGTTCATGCGGCCATCTCGTTCAAGGTTCACGTGACTCCCCCCGAGGTGAGTTTTAAAAGCATGATACTGTTTTGATAATAAGTGTGTGATGTGATTTTTCAATTGCATTTGCATTGATGTCAGAGTGGTTAGAGGGACAATAGAGCCCTGAGTACCAGTCCATTAGGACCTGATGGTAGTTAGCAAATTGGATACTACCAACTCATGTCCAGAGTGCATAAAAGGAGATTCCCGTGACCCAATGGTCACATGGAATTTTACTGCGGTCATGGTGTGCCGGTAATACGGTCACTGCAAAAGCCCTATTCACTGATCTCTTCCTCTCTTGTTCTCTCTCCCTGTCTAATCTCATCTCCAGATACACACTTCTGATCTGCTCTGCTATCTACACCCCGGTTTTCAATTGCACTGTATGGCCAATCCAAACACACATGCACACGAACACACACACACACACACACACACACACTAGCGCTCACAAACACAAACACACTAGCAGCAGCACTGGTCACAGAAAGAGAGAGAAAGCGGGGACATCATTGAACTCCTGTGCATCCATTGTTGCCTCAACTAGGTTATGTCCTGTACAACTGGGTCACCCGGACCTGTTGACGACCAAAAGCGTTAATGCTGCCAATACACTGCTATGCTGAGAGCCTAACACCACATAACGGAGAGCTCATTAATCCCCTTCTACAGTACACCATTAGTCCATTAGTCCACTTGTTTGTAGGTCGCGAAAGTGAGATGCTCATGCTAGGAACAGAGAGCCTTTGAAAATGTCCACGGCCAGTGGATAAAGGAAGCACATACATACTTAATTTGATCACTCTTTTGTTGCTGAGAATTGTCATGCGCAGCAGGATATGAAAACATGTATTCAAGGTTTATAAAGGCTTCTAAAGTTTGTAATTTCTACTTAAATGTCAGACTTGATTTTCCCTAATGAAAAATGTATAAACCCCTACAATAAAAATGTGCATGAATTATAATACACATAATAATTCACATTTCCTGTTCCTGCAAGATTATTTCCCCGCTGTAGCAAACTGGCTGCAATTAAGATTGTTTGGCTGCCTCTACTGTAAACAGGTTTGTGATGACCAGGACAGTGTCAGATGGTTAGTGTGTGTCTGTGTGTGTGTGGACCTCAGCTTTCAGTAGCTCCCAGGACTGTCTCTTTAGGAGGTGTTTAACACATTACTGGCAGGACCTAACATTCCTCAAGTGCACTGGAGGCCCACAAAGACAGCAGAACTATCAGATGTATACTGTATAGTTGTTCAATATGTGATACCTCTATGACCCTATGAAGTCAAGATGCTGAAGGAACAGATGTAATGTTAATAAATGTTAGTGAGCAATGCTGTATTATTAAATCAAAACTCAGTGCAGAACCTCAATACAACCTACAAAACTGATATGAGCCCTTTGAGCCAAATTGAATTCAGAATTGCAGTCTTCCTGCAGAGGTTTGGTCAGGTCTGAAGTGCTGGTCTGTGATCCGTTCTTGACAATAAATGCATAAACCAGATAAACAGTTTATCGTTCAGGGTTCACATTGCAAGGAACTATCAAGCTAGCTACCTCCTTATTTAACTCAATATCAAGCTATAGCTAACGTCCAAGCAGCCTACAGATGCGGTCAAATATATTGGCACTCTTGCATGATTTACTATTTATTTTCAAATAAGATGAAATTGAAATGTTTGGTGGGTGTTCACACGTGTATTTGTTTGATTTACAACTTCACAGGACCAAAAGTAATAATATGAAATTTAGATTTTTCACTTCAATGTAAAAATGGCATGGACTAAATTATTCAACATTTGAATTAATGTGGTTGGAGGCAAGTGATTCTCATTTACTGGTAATTTATCTCACTAGTTGTAAGTTACAGGTGCCAGAGTAAAAATAGCTATTCAACCAGTTTTGAAAAGAGAAAACTTAAGGTGACTTGAGTTACCCCGGTTCTCTGATGATATGAGTGAGATATCTCACTTATGGGATTCGCTCCGGCGATCACCAATGATGAAGAAATCAATCTTACAAAGTTAGTCGGAGACAGACAGGTCGAGTGGGGAATGAGGTGAGCTCCTACCTCCTTTTTTATTAGCCATTTGCCCGCCCTCTGGTCATTCTTGAGCATGCCTCTATTCCTTGCGCTCTTGCGAGCAGGAAAATTATATTTCACTTCTTTCATCAGAGAACCAGGGTTATGCAAGTAACCTTAAAAATGATTATCTGAAAGAGAACCTCTC
This sequence comes from Salmo trutta, assembly GCF_901001165.1. Classification (NCBI taxonomy): domain Eukaryota; kingdom Metazoa; phylum Chordata; class Actinopteri; order Salmoniformes; family Salmonidae; genus Salmo; species Salmo trutta. The sequence continues at coordinate 32,828,495 of NC_042960.1, read as the reverse complement.
TCATTTATGGGATATGGCCAACTCCCGTATCGCAGACATGCTCTCCGAAGCTAGGGTAGTCCCAACAACATCACCCCTTGGAGGCTCTGAAACTGAGGACAGTATGTGCCAACGAAAATGCAGTGACGTCTAGTCGGTAAAACCTCAAAATGTATGCCTCACCGCAAATCTCTTATAAAGAGATGCCCAAGAGTTAGCCAACCCTCTGGTGGAATAAGCCCTCTGGGGCTGTAAACCCTTGCTATTATAAGCCAATATAATAGTTTCCACTATCCAGTGGGATAGCCGTTGATGAGAGAGGGGCCTCCCCTTTCAGGGAGGTCCCCAAGAAACTAAGAGTTGGTTGCTGTTGTGTAAAGCTCTCGTTGTATCCAAGTAGAACGTTTTATTCAAGTAGATGCGCAAAGCACTTACTGGACATTAACGGTGGAGACGCTCTTCTTCCGTAGAAGTGAAGGGCAGCTGATGGAAGTTCACGAGCTCCAATGAGAGACAGTTGAAATTGTTGCTAACCTTAGGCATAAAGGCTGCTGTGGAATAATGTTAAGCACAATAGAAAAGGTCCCAGGGCGGGATTAAAAACTTGAAGAATGTGTGTAAGCGACGCACTCCCTTCATAAAACGACATAACAGGGTATGTCTCCCAGTGGAGAAAGCCTTCCCTCTATCCAAAAGGTCCTGGAAGAACCACAGAACCATGGAAAAAGGGCATGGGTAAGGGATGATCTGTTCATGGTCACACCAAGTCTCAAAAACGTGCCAAGTGTATTAATACAGTGAGCGTGTAGAAGGGGCTCTGGCACTCTGGATAGTCTAAATCAGTGGTTCCCAACCTTTTTGAATCGTGGCACACCATGATGAGATATACAATTATGTGCCACACCAAAAATTCCCCAATTGTATTTATTTTGTAGTAATGACTTCCATCTTATTTGATCCATACTGCAAATCATCCATTTTCCATGACAAACGGAAAATAAATGAAATCGGGTTTATTTGAACTATTTTCAGAGTTGCTTACTCATAATGATTAATTAGTATCTCCAGTAAAATAGGTCTTTAGTTTGGGTTTGGTCTAGAAACGAGTGTTTTTCGGCATTGTAAATGTAACTGGATTTAGTCAACTGTGATGAATGTTCACCAAATCACCACTTTTTCCCAAAAAATGTTTTGCTTGAATCTCCTACTAGCGTTTTGTTGGGCTCTGTGTGTGACGTAAGCGCTGAGAGCGCAAACTTGTTCAGAGCTATTTGCATCTGAAAGAGGGGAGGAACAGAAAATGCATAGCCTAGATGAAATGTCCAGCCCTGATGTCCCCTTTCCTTTTGCACTGTGATCCAGAAATGTGAATAAAGCCAACCCTCAGACCCCAGCATGACTACTCTTTTAAAGGCGCCAGAACACAACGCAACACACCATCTGACATAGGCGCAGCATCCCCCAGGTGTAACGTTTGTCGTCGGGAATGGAGGACCAAAACGCAGCGGGGTTAAGTGTACTCATCCTCTTTATTACCGAAAAAGAAGGAAAAACTGGAAACAACAAACACGTACACTGAAAACACAACGACAAAATAACAGTCTGGCAAAGCACACAGCTAAACACAGAACAATCTCCCACAAACACTACACCAAACAAATACCCATATATAGGACTCTCAATCAGAGGCAACGAGAAAGCACCTGCCTCCAATTGAGAGTCCAACCTCCCATTAACCTAAACATAGAAATACAAACCCGAAAGAACATAGAAATACCAAAACATAGAACATAGACCAAAAACCCGGAAATAATAAATCAAACGCCCTTCTACAAAAACACCACCCCGAACCACATAAAACAAATACCCTCTGCCACGTCCTGGCCAAACTACCATAACAAATAACCTTTATACTGGTCAGGACGTGACACCAGGCTACATTGGTGCTGCGCCAGAACTTCAAGCGTCTACATAAGAACTTCAAGCGTCTACATAAGAACTTCAAGCGTCTACATAAGAACTTCAAGCGTCTACATAAGAACTTCAAGCGTCTACATAAGAACTTCAAGCGTCTACATAAGCTCGATCACTGTTGGACACCCATTAATGTGGTCAGTTTCATTTTGCCGGGTGCATGTGTTAAAACTATTGGACTTTTTAATCTAAATTATGAGGGTTATTAAGTCAATTTTAGTGTAAACACCATCCCTAGTGTAATATTTTGTGTTTTCCCACCATTTTATTGTGTACATCGATGTGAACATGGAGCCGCTAAGCGGTGCAAGGCTCAGGTTTCAGAGGGAAATGTATGTCCTACTATATTGAGTTTGGGAGAGGGTGATTGTTCAGAAATGAAATGCTCGTAGAGTACGTCTGATGAAATCCCCCAATTTCCGTTCTACCAGAGTACAAGGTGTGCCTCCTAGAGGCACACACAGCCCACCAACCACTAGTAATGTCGACCTAGGTAGTCTCATCACACAGCAAGCTAATTCAGATTGTTCAGTCAATAACAGCTCAGCTGTGTGACATGGATAAACGTGTTGGAGACAATGATGCAGCAAAGAGTGTGTCAGCAGCGAGCAGAGCAGAGAGGGACCTACACAGTTACGTCTCACAGGGGTCAAGCTAGTGATGCAGTCTGTCAAAGAGCCTCCATGCTTAAGGGGAGGTGGTTCAGACAGATGTTCAGTACGTGAGTGGGAGGACAGGGCTATATCTGCTGAAGAGGGCAATACCAACACATTAGCAGTCTCGAGAGATCTTGGTCAAGCTTTGGGACAGGCTCATGATGTTGTAAAAAAAATCACACTGCATAACAACCCCTATCGTGACCGCACTCAGACCCCCCACGTTGTCTTTGACATCTTGAAACAGCACTTGTGAACTGAGCATACCCCTAGCCATCTTTCAACCAAAGCCGAGAGAAAGTGCAATGGCATATTGGATTCGGTTGAGTGCCTACGGGGACAGGGCCGTAGTGTTGAAGACAAGGCTTGAGAGGTGACTGTCCAGATCCTAGGCTTGCATGTGTGTCCCTCTTCAAACCACCAGAGCAATGGACAACCACTGATAAATGACTACTGCCTAAATGACTACTGCCCCGTAACACTCACTTCGGTAGCCATGAAGTGCTTTGAAAGGCTGGCCATGGCTCACATCAACACCATCATCCCGGAAACCTTAGATCCATACCGCCCCATATCGCATACCGCCCCAACAGATCCACAGATGATGCAATCTCAATCTTAATCGCACTCCACTCTGCCCATTCCCACCAGGACAAAAATAACACCTATGTAAGAATGCTATTCATTGACTACAGCTCAGCGTTCAATACCATAGTGCCCAAAATCACTAAGCTAAAGACCCTGGGACTAAACACCTCCCTCTGCAACTAGATCCTGGACTTCCTGACGGGCTGCCCCCAGGTGGTAAGGGTAGGCAACAACACATCTGCCACACTGATACCACACTGATACCCCCCAGCATCACCATCACCAGAGTACTATACTGCACGTTCCATTGGGAGGAACAACTGGAACAGAAGAGAGTGTGAAGTCTGTGGGGCACTCGACCTCTCCACTCTGATGCACCGCAGAAGAGAGAACCTCTGCCTGTGCTGTTTCACTCCAGGCCATTGGAAGAGAGACTGTCAAGGACGCTGATCCAGACAGGTGAGACAGGCCGACACCGTCCAGAGGGTGCCGTCGGAAAACTAGAAAATCTGCACTTTAAGAGGGCCAGTGTGGGAGTAGGGAGTAGGGCAAAAATCCCTAAAGGAAGAAGACTTGGATCTTTTCAACACAAACACAGAGTTTCAAATAATAGTTCAGGGGTCAGCAGAGGTGCCAGCTTTTAGTGAGTTGTTTTATGCACAGGTTTTAGTTAGTGACCAGGTTGAACTGAAAGGCATGCTCGGTTCAGGTTCTATTGCTTGCACTCTTAGTGAGACAGCAGAACAAAAGTTGAGAGGAGCAGTTGCCCTTCCAGACGAAAAGCAGACAACAAAGCAGATTGTTTTTTTAGTTGGCTGTGGGGGGAAGCAGACCCATCCAAAATGCATGTACAAGCTGAAGCTACAGCTCTATGGAGTAAAGTGTGTTATCCCTACTCTTGTAGTGCCAGGCCAGCGTCACGAACTCATCATAGGTTCCAATGTCCTAAAACATCTAATGCCTCAAATGAAGAACGATGACGACTACTGGAGACACATACAGTATCCAATGAGGATTATCATCCATCCCCTGAACATGAGCAGTTTCTTGACATGATGGCCTGCATGACCCGATGGAAGGAGATCAAGATGCCAAACAAGGTGGGTACAGTCAAGCTGACACAGGCAGTCACCATACTCCCGAAACAAGAACACCTGGTGTGGGGAAGGCTAGCTAGCAACGTTCCCATCTCTCCAGGCAGCAAAGTCATGTGGAGCCATGTTCATCTCAAGTTATAACGAGACATCCTCATGCAGAAGGTCATCACAACAATGTGGGGAGACAAGTGGATCGGCATGAAAATGACCAACCTGTGAAAGCCCTTCACACTTAAACAGAACAGCATCCCTGGCTGTTCGGCAATCGTAAAACCCCAGTTCGCCCTCACCCCTGGACAGAAGAGAATAGGAAATACTGGAAACGCTGGAAAGAACCCAAGCACTTACCGTAATTTGAAAGCGTCCAACTGGAGCCTGGAATGTGAAGAGGCCTTCCACAAACTCAAGAGCTCCTGAACTGTGCAGTGCTGGTTCCTCCTGACTTCTCCAGGCCTTTGATCTTATCTGTGGATGCATCTCTGGATGAATTTGGAGCAGTGCTATCCCAAATTCCTGCTGGAGAGGAAAAAGCATAACTAATAGCATGCACTAGCAAGACGCTCAGCAAGTCTCAGCAGAGATATCCAGCATACTGGCTTGAGTTCCTGGGTCTGAAGTGTGTCAATGACAAGTTCAGTCACTGGATGAAGGGCAACCACTTCACAGTATGAATCTACAACAACCCGCTCACCCATGTGATGACAAAGCCCAAGCTAGACGCATGAGCAGAGGTGGATAGCCAAGCTTGCCTCCTACACCGTCGACCAGAAGTATATCCCAGGTCCAAAGAACAATGTGGAAGAAGCACTGAGCCGGGATCCCTTTGCAATCTCCATCAGCAAACGGGTCATTAAAGAACCCTGTGATCGTCCGAGCAAATCCCATAACGATTATCTGAAAGAGAACATTCTGCTCCATTGCAATCCATTGTAAATTGCAAGGATGTCAAAAAATGTAATTTGAACATAGGAAACTATTACAGTACCTTTGGAAAGTATTCAGACACCTTGACTTTTTCCACATTTTGTTAGGTTACAGCCTTGTTCTAAAATGTATTATAAAGTTTTCCCCCATCAATTTACACACAATACCCCATAATAACAAAGCAATAACAGGTTTTTAGAAATGTTTGCTAATATATAAAAAATAAGAAATTAAATATCACATTTACATAAGTATTTAGACCCTTTACTCAGTATTTTGTTGAAGCACATTTGGCAGCAATGACAGCCTGGAGTCTTCTTGGGTGTGACACTACAAGCTTGGCACACCTGTATTTGAGGAGTTTCTCCCATTCTTCTCTGCAGATCCTCTCAAGCTCTGTCAGGTTGGATGGCGAGCGTTGCTGCACAGCTATTTTCAGGTCTCTCAAGAGATGTTCGATCAGGTTCAAGTTCAGGCTCTGGCTGGGCCACTCAAGGACATTCAGAGACTTGTCCCGAAGCCACACCTTTGTCTTGGCTGTGTGCTTAGGGTCATTGTCCTGTTGGAAGGTGAACCTTTGCCCCAGTCTGAGGTCCTGAGTGCTCTGGAGCAGGTATTCATCAAGGATCTGTCTGTACTTTGCTCCGTTCATCTTTGCCTCTATCCTGACTAGTCTCCCAGTCCCTGCCGCTGAAAAACATCCCCCACTGCATGATGCTGCCACCACCGTGCTTCACCGTAGGGATGGTGCCAGGTTTCCTCCAGACGTGATGCTTGGCATTCAGGCCAAAGAGTTCAATCTTGTTTTCTTTAGACCAGAGAATGTTTAGATGCCTTTTGGCAAACTCCAAGCGGGCTGTCATGTGCCTTTTACTGAGGAGTGGCTTCCGTCTGGCCACTCTACCATAAAAGGCCTGCCTGATTGGGGGAGTGCTGCAGAGATCGTTGTCCTTCTTGGAGGTTCTCCCATCTCCACAGAGGAACTCTGGAGCTCTGTCCCCTCCCTGACAAAGGTCCTTCTCCCGCGGTTGCTCAGTTTGGCCAGGTGGGCAGCTCTAGGAAGAGTCTCGGTGGATCCAAACTTCTTCCATTTAAGAATGATGGAGGCCACTGTGTTTTTGGGAACCTTCAATGCTGCAGACATTTTTTGGTACCCTTCCCCAGATCTGTGCCTTGACACAATTCTGTCTCTGGGGATTGTGTAGACAGGTGTGTTCCTTTCCAAATCATGTACAATCAATTTAATTTTACACAGGTGGACTCCAATCAAATTGTTGAAACATCTCACGGATGATCAATGGAAACAGGATGCACCTGAGCTCAATTTCGAGTCTCATAGCAAAGGGTCTGAATACTTATGTAAATATGGTTGCTTTTATTTGTATTAAGGGTCACCTTTATTTGCAAAAAATTCAAAAAATCTGTTTTCACTTTGTCATTATGAGGTATTGTGGGTAGATTGATAAGGACATGTTTTTATTTAATCAATTTTAGAATAAGGTTGTAACATAACAAAATATGTAAATAGTCCAGAGGTCTGAATACTTTCTGAATGCACTGTAAATACCACCTTCCCACTTATGAACACAGGGTTACTGCTCATGTGGCACGAGCTAGCTAAACAGATGGCTCTGTAGAGCGTCTGTGTGATGTCACGGTGCTCAAGAAGTCTCATCCAATCGCCCGACGTGTTCTATGCTGACACTCATGAACTTTCATGAGATTGCCCCCAGCCTTCCCACAGAAGGAAATTTCACTGGGCGGGAAGGAGAAAGAAAAGAAATCACTCTTAATATGTAATATTGTATACTATCTCATATTCATTGTTATTCTTGGATTCTTTTTTTCCTAGACATGGCCAAATAACTCAAGCATAGGTTTGTTACTTTTTTCTAATTTGGCCCACAGAAATTAGAAGCCATGAGTAATTTGGTTAAATAGAATGTCACCGATTGGCCTATAGGGTTAGGGTTGGGGGGGGGGTCTACTAAGATAACATATGGGATTGTTCTAAGATGGTCATATCAAGGATAATTTGGTTATTTGTTTTTGAATTTTAGGACCCCTTTAGGTATAAAAAAAATATAAGAAAAATTTATGAGTGAGTTTGGCCTTACTGCTATTAGCCCATAGAATCGCATTGAATAACAGATTCATAAATGTAATTGCAGATAGTCAAAAGATAAATGAAAAATTCATTTGGTTTAGTGTTGTCGTATATATGAGAGGCATGTTTGCAAAGGGGTGTGATTTATATATACACTGAACAAAAATATAAACGCAACATGCAACAGTTTCATTGATTTTACTGATCATCAGCCAATATAAATAAATTCATAAGGCCCTAATCTATGGATTTCATGACTTGGAATACAGATATGCATTTGTTGGTCACAGATACCTTAAAAAAATGGGCCTCACAATGGGCCATGGTATTTGTGTGCATTCAAATTGCCATCTATAAAATGCAATTGTGTTCGTGGTCCGTAGCTTATGCCTGCCCATACCATAACCCCACCATCACCATGGGGCACTCTATTCACAATGTTGACATCAGCAAACTCCTCGCCCACACAACCACAACGCCATGCATGTGGTCTTTGGTATTGCGCCGGGGTGGACATACTCCCAAATTCTCTAAAACGATGTTGGAGGTAGCTTATGGTAGAGAAATTATCATTTAATTATCTGGCAACAGCTCTGGTGGACATTCCTGCAGTCAGCATGCCAAATTCATGCTCCCTCAAAACTTGATACATCTGTGGCATTGTGTTGTGTGACAAAACTGAACATTTAGAGAGGCCTTTTATTGTCCCCAGCACAAGGGCCTCCTGTGTAATAATCATGCTATTTAATCAGCTTCTTGATGTGCCACACCTGTCAGGTGGATGGATTATCTTGGCAAAGGATAAATGCTCACTAACAGGGACGTAAACATATTTGTGCCCAAAAGTTGAGAGAAATAAGCTTTTTTTGTGTATGGAACATTTCTGGGATCTTTTATTTCAGCTCATGAAAAAAACACTTTACATGTTGTGTTTATATTTTTGTTCAGTATAGCTACGTAGCTACTCTAATAGTGGTAAAATGTGAATGTAGGGTGTCTGCAAATCTAATTTAAAAAGTTTACCGTATTGATCTATGGCATAGATACTTATACTGTATGATTCCCCCTTTCATCTGTGTCTGGCGTTAGCTAATTACGGGCTAGCTATGTTTTCAGCCAGCATGGAACAAAAGGGGGAGGGTTGTTCAAAACTCTGATACAGTTGCCATGGCAACACATCCGTCTGTGCTGCTGTGAACAGACCGCATCACAAAAGACATGCCAAATGGGAGGTATAAAAATAGATAATATCATTGATGCAATTTCAGTGTTGTTTGAGTTGCTTTGTGAATCACCAAATTAGTTTGAGATGATTTTACTGCAACTCTGCATCCAAGTTGCTTGACATAGGCGTTTCAAAGAGTTGTCAGTCAATATATATGCTTACCAAAAGTGGCCCACTAGGCGGCTCGCATTCCATGCCCGGCTCCAAGCCAGCGAGCCGGGCTTCTTACCCATTTAAAGTTTGAGAATAGGTTGAGATCGTTTCGGCCCCAAGACCTCTAATCATTCGCTTTACCAGATAAAACTGTGAGACTTCGAGCGCCAGCTATCCTGAGGGAAAGTTCGGAGGGAACCAGCTACTAGATGGTTCGATTAGTCTTTCGCCCCTATACCCAGGTCGGACGACCGATTTGCACGTCAGGACCACTACAGACCTCCACCAGAGTTTCCTCTGGCTTCGCCCTGCCCTGGCATAGTTCACCATCTTTCGGGTCCTATTGCACGCGCTCACACTCCACCTCCCCGACAGAGCGGGCGAGATGGGCCGGTGGTGCGCCCCAAAGGGCCGGGATCCCACCTCAGCCGGCGCACGCCGGCCCTCACTTTCATTGCGCCACGGGGTGTGAAAACCGTCTGACTTGCGCGTGCGTTAGACTTGGTCCGTGTTTCAAGACGGGCCGGGCGGGTTGCCGACATCGCCGCTGACCCCTGGCGCCAGTTTACGTGAACCGATCCCTGGCAACGTAATGCGGGCGGGTGCGCACTGAGGACAGTCCGACCCGGTTGACAGTCGCGCCGGGGGACCCGTACCCCACCGCAGGGGGATATGACGCAGCGGGTACTAAGTCCTCGGCCCTGGAAAGCGGCGAGTATGGAGCAGGGGCGCTGTAAAGCTCACGGCCGAAACCGGTAGCCACCTTCGCCCCAAGCCCTTCCAAGCCGACCCAGAGCCGGTAGCGACGCACCACCGACGGAGGAAATGCGCCCGGCGGGGTTCGAGCCCAACCGGGGTTCAGTCCCACGAGGGGATCCGACGACACCGGAATGGCTGACCCTGACCCGCCGAGTTGAATCCTCCGGGCAGACTGCGCGGACCCCACCCGTTTACCTCTCAACGGTTTCACGCCCTCTTGAACTCTCTCTTCAAAGTTTTTTTCAACTTTCCCTTACGGTACTTGTCGACTATTGGACTCGTGCCGATATTTAGCCTTAGATAAAGTTTACCACCCACTTTGGGCTGCATTCACAAGCAACCCGACTCCGAGAAGACCGGACCCCGGCATGACGGGGGCCGTTACCAGCCTCACACCGTCCACGGGCTGAGCCTCGATCAGAAGGACTCAGGCCCCCGATCGACACCGGGCAAAGCGGTCTTCTATACGCCAAACTTCCCATAATTTTTTTTTAATAAGTTGGGTGTATCAACAGCCGTCACGACTTCCGCCAAAGTCGGCTCCTCTCCTTGTTCGGGCGGCGTTCAGCGGTCGACTTCACCGGCTTCCTAGCCATCGCCGCTCCATTTTTCATGTATCCATTTGTTTTGTCTTGTTCCCTGCACACCTGGTTTTCATTCCCCAATCAATCTACATGTATTTATTCCTCTGTTCCCCATTATGTCTTGAGTGAAAGATTGTTTGTGGTACGTGTTATTTGTTGACGCGCCAGACTGGTTTGTTTTTTCCGTGGTATTTCACGAAGATGTTTATTGTTAAACATAATTCTTGTGACTGTTTAGCGCGTTTTGCACTTTTGCCTCAATAAAGTGTGCGCCTATTCACAAATCTCTGCTCTCCTGCACCTGGCTTCACTACCAGTACGCACACACTTGACAGAATCTTTCACCTACCATGGAGTCAGCAGGAGCATGTACCCCGGTCAGAGGAGTCGAGGAGCGCGTCCAGGAACACGCGGCAATGCTACATCATCTCGGTGCTATAATGGATTGTGTTGTCCAGACCATGGACCGCTGGGAGAGACAGGACGTCTCTCCCTTCCCAGGGAGTATGATGGGACGGCCGCACAGTGCCAGGGGTTCCGTTTACAATTGGACCTATACCTGGCCACCGTTCACCCAGCTCCCTCAGGAAGGAGAGAGTATCCACCCTCGTCTCATGCCTCTTGGGGAGAGCTCTGGAGTGGGCAAACGCCGTGTGGGGAGAGGAAGGCGCGGCGTTGTACCACTTCGAGGAGTTCACTCATCGTTTCCAGGCCATCTTCGACCATCCGCCCGAAGGTAGAGCGGCGGATGAACAACTCTTCCATTTGAGGCAAGGGACGAGGAGCGCACTGGAGTTCCGGACCTTGGCCACCAGAGCAGGATGGAACGACAGGGCCCTCATCGACCACTATCGATGCAGCCTGCGTGAGGACGTCCGACGGGAGTTGGCCTGCAGGGATGCCACCATCCCCTTTGACCAACTGGTGGATCTGTCCATCCGGTTGGATAACCTGCTGGTCATCCGTGGACGTCCTGAGGGGGCTCTGTCGGTTCCATCTCCCAGCACTCCCACTCCGGTGCCCATGGAGTTGGGAGGGGCTGCCCGTAGGGCTGCTGGAGGAGGGGCCTTCATGTGCACCATCTGTGGCCGCAGAGGGCACACTGCCGGTCGGTGCCGGGTTGGTCCCTCTGGGAGTCGAGGCAGCAGGCAGGGCACTCTAGCGTCACCCCAGGTGAGTCTGCACCACTCTCATCCAGAGTCTTCTGTTGTCCACCTGTTTGTTTCCCTGAGTTCTCCCAGCATTCCCAGTATAATGCGCTTGTCGATTCAGGCGCAGCTGGGAATTTTATCGACAGAGTGTTAGCTCTTAGTTTAAGGATCCCCATTATTCCTGTAGATAGACCTTTCCAGGTTCACGCTCTGGATAGTCGACCATTAGGGTCCGGGCTAATCAGGGAAGCCACCATCTCCCTGGCCATGGAGACGCAGGGGGGCTCACGAGGAGAGAATCAGTCTCTTTCTCATTGACTCTCCTGCGTTTCCCGTGGTACTAGGCCTTCACTGGTTGGCTCGTCATAACCCCACCATTTCCTGGCAACAGAGGGCTAACCCCGAAGATGTTTATTGTTAAACATAATTCTTGTGACTGTTTTGCACGTTTTGCACATCAGGATAATTAATGTGGCAGGTTAAGAGAATGAGGTTAAGGTTAAGAAAATGGTTGGGCTTAACTAAAATGTCCCAGGACCAAGTTTGGGAAACCCTGATTTAGCAAAGACACTTATCCAGAGCAATTAGGGTTAAGTGCTTTGCTCAAAGGCACATTGACAGATTTGTTTTACCTTGTCGCCTCAGGGATTCAAACCCGAGACCGTTCAGTTACTGGCCCAATGGTCTAAACCGCTAGGCTTACCTGCTACCCCAAATCAGTGTCTGATCTTTTGCTGTCGCACATGCACCTCCCACGACTTCACTCCTCGACTTTTGTCTGTTGCTTTAACCTTTCCACTTAATTAAACGAGCCTAACAACAAATTTCGTTCCCATTCTTTAACCAACAAAATGTCATTAAATATTAATTACATTTCTCAAAACTACTAAATAAGTGCACAGAATTGGAAATATGTTAATTCTATGTTGAGGAAAATAATTGAAAAAACATAAACGTTTGTTTACACATAGTATAAGAACTCGGTAGCATGTTTGTTAGCATGACTGGCGGTGTTAGCTAGTTAGCATATTAGACTGTAGCTAATGGTCGTTATCCATACGGTCTCTGTCCCTTTTTAATCAAAGGTCAATGCTAGAAATGGCAATGTTGTAGACACAGAATATCAATGACAAAAGAAAGAAACTGTGCCTAAATGTTTTTTGTAGATACCAGGATATTTGCAATCTATTGTGCCACAAAGCTAACTAGCTAAAAGTGCCATAATTTCTGAATGTAACCTAATGGATACTGCGACCTTGGTACCAAATGAATTAAATGGGATGGATTGATCCTGTAAAGTTGACAAGATCAATACATCCCATTTAATCCTCTGGACAACAACATGGTATGAGTGATGTGTATAACCTTGGAGGAACATTGTCACTTTCATATCATTTTTAACCAGGCAAGTCAGTTAATAACAAATTCTTATTTACAATGACAGCCTACCCCGGCCAAACCCTAACCTGGAAGACACTGTGCCAATTGTGTGCTGCCCTATGAGATTCCCAATCATGGCCGGTTGTGATACAGCCTGGAATCAAACCAGGGTCTGTAGTGACACCTCTAGCACTGGGATACAGTGCCTTAGACCGCTGCTCCACTTGGGAGCCCAAATTAGGGTGTGCACATGTCTGTGGGGATTATTTCCATCTCTCACAGTATCAGATATACTGTGAGAGATGGAAATAATCCCCACAGACACGTGAGGGAGTGCGTGCACACACACACACCTCTATAACATAAAACAGCTTCCTCTGTAACCATATTATGGGATATTGTTACCGCAAACTTTTGGGGTTGGGTTGCCATTGGAGATAGAATAACAACGCCCCACGGGCTACCCTCTAACCTCTCCTAGCTTCTGATTGCATCACTTTGTGGGAACTACGTGGCCTATTTCTGCCCCTTTTGTTCACTTCCCCCCTAATCCCCACATCAGGTTCCATAGAGACAGGCTACCCCATAGTATCACACTGGCAACTTAATTATATAATAACTATAGCTGCAATACAGGGTGTGGAGGGGACAACCCAGGAAATGTGAATATGAAAATACTACAAGCATGTGGCTGTAAGAATGTGTGTGACACTGATCATTTTCAAGCCAGAGCAAAACAACGCGTATGCCAGACTCCAGATAGAGTGGGGTTTTTTTTCTGTCACTGTGGTCTAAGAGTCAAATATGTTTGTGTGTGTGTGAGGGACTGGGAGGAAGGCCAGACAGAGTTACGGTTTGGCCTTAGAGAGGAAGCAATACCGCGGGCTTTCAGCACACATTACATCCAAAACAAAGCTCTGTCTGTAACTACTGAGCTATTCTCCACTGTCCTGGATTGTGATCCTCTCTCTCCTAGGAGTACTATGTTAACATTGTAAACATTTCTTGCAGAGGGAGACCAAAAGGCTCCTCTGGTGTTGATTTGTGTTAATTTTAGATGAATGTTGGATCCCCACCTCCCCCTGCTTTTTTGTTCAGCATCTGTGATGGAACCTGTCCTGATGTTGTCTAGCCCTGTGCTGAAGCTCTCCTCCCCACTGTGTCTATGCTCTTTTACTGCCTCACAACAATCTGGGTACAATGGGTAATACCCACCGCTGTGCTGTGGTTGGAGTCTGAGTCTGATGGTTAGATTCCCAGGGCGAACACTTGCTGACACGCAGACGTCAACACAATCCACATGTGTTTAGCCTGGAGCTTTAACAGCGTGCGGGCCTTTTTGTTGTATCCTAGCATTCTTTATTAGTCCAGCACCTATGTTTTTTAAGGATGTGCATTAGGGTTAGGGTCTGTAGTTATACCACACATTATCAGATTCAAACACAACCACTCTGTCTCCAGATAGTTCAAATAAAAGGCCCTGAAACTACACCAGAATCAGCCAGCGTCAGGCAACAAAGTGGCCCGTCACAGCTGTATCACCGCCTGGTACGGCAACGGCACTGGCTGCAACCGCAGGGCTCTCCAGAGGGTGCCCAACGCATCACCGGGGGTACACTGCCTGCCCTCCAGGACATCTACAGCACCATTGTCACAGGAAGGCCAACAAGATTATCAAGGACTTCAGCCACCCGAGCCACGGCCTGTTCACCCTGCTAGCAGGCGGAGACAGTACAGGTGCATCAAAGCTGGGGCAGAGAGAATGAAAAACAACTTCTATCTCCCGGCCAGCAGACTGTTAAACAGCCATCACTAACCTACCTCCGCCCAGTACCCTGTCCTGCACCTTAGACACTGTCACTAGCTGGCTACCACCCGGTGTTATACCCTGAACCTTAGAAACTGCTGCCCTAGGTACATAGATTCATTGAACACTGGTAGCCTAGTGGTTAGGGCATTGGGCCAGTAACCTAAAGGTTGCTGAATTGAATCCCTGAGCTAACAAGGTCAAAATCTGTCATTCTGCCCCTGAGCAAGGTAGTTAACCCACTGGGCGCCGTGGATGTCGATTATGGCAGCCCCCTGCACGTCTCTGATTCAGAGGGCTTGGGTTAAATGCGGAAGACACATTTTAGTTGAATGCATTCAGTTGTACAACTGACTGGGTATCCCACTTTAATAATGTTTCCATAATGTTCATTGTTCTGAAATCGTTTCTGTAGTTAGATACAGATATGATTAGCATTTCTGCAACATTCTGACATTTAATTTGATCTGAGAAATTAAGCTAATTGATAACTCACTTTATATGTACATACTGTATTCTCGACATAGCTCATCCTATATAACAACTGTACGTATCTTTTTCCTACTTAAAAAGTGTCCATACTGTCTATGCACACCATATATTTAACATTGCTGGTTCTGATATTGTTCGATCGGATATATCTTAATTGCTTC
Source organism: Salmo trutta (assembly GCF_901001165.1). Classification (NCBI taxonomy): domain Eukaryota; kingdom Metazoa; phylum Chordata; class Actinopteri; order Salmoniformes; family Salmonidae; genus Salmo; species Salmo trutta. The sequence goes on along the minus strand of NC_042960.1, from coordinate 32,813,458 downwards.
CTTCGATTTTGTGTATTACTATTGTGCTGACATTTACTGCACTGCTAGAAACACAAGCACTTTGCTGCACCTGCTTTACCATCTGCTGATCTGTGTACGTGACAAATAAACTTTGATTTGATCGGTGACTGACAAGGCTCCATACGCTCTGTTTTTCTACAATGTGGCGTACATTCATCCCGGTTTACATACACAGATCACAAGCTCACCCTTGGCACCCCCCTAGGCATAGAGCAGTACACAGAGGTGGTTATCAGATCAAAAGAGCTGATACCATCTGTTCACTAAAAGCTACTCTCAAAAGGATAAAACAGTCTAGTGACACTGTTACTGTAACCTCAATTCATATGAGCTGTAGGGCTAGAGGAAGGCTAGAGCGCAGTATCGCCCTGTCAATTCACTTTTCTAAGGTGGATGTTCAATTCAGTTTGGTGGAGTGTAATGATGAACCCTTATAGAATATCGTCTCCTCTTGCCCACAGTATGTAGCTATGGCATTGAGTGTCATGGTTGCCATGGCACCGTAAAAAGAGAAGCCAAAGCAGAAAGCTCTGTAAATATTTGAGTGATTAAGTGATTTTTTAAAATGTTTTTGATAACCTGTTAAGAGTTGAGCTACAATATGTAAGGGATATATGCCAACGTTCTGTATCGCAGGAGACGGCATCAGCCGGGGGACCAGGAACCACCGTCCTGAGGAGGGAAACATGAAGAGGGTGAGATGGTGGGGAGTTCTAAAGGTTACCTCATTGAAGGGCCCCACAAACCTGGTGCTCAGCTTCCGGCAGGGCAGTCGGAGTGGGATGTTCCTGGTGGAGAGCCAGACGTGAACACCAGGATAGAACACTGGAGCCTCACTGCGATGGCGGTCCACCTGATCCTTCTGATTGCAGATGACGCCCAGGAGCCTCACGTGGGCGGAGTAGAAGGGAGTCAGACCAATGGAGGAGTGACAAAAAGAGTTCTGGGCGTATTTCGCCTAGGGAAGGAACTGGGCCCACTCCCCCTGCAGGTTCTGGCAGTGACTCCTTAGGAACCCCCCCAGCTCCTGGTTGGTCATCTCCACCTGCCCGTTAGACTGAGGCTGGTACACGGATGTGAGGCTGACTGTGGCCCACAGCTTCTCCATAAAGGCTTTCCAGACCCGCTACATGAATTGGGACCACGGTCGGAAACTATGTCTTCTGGAAGGCCATAGTGCCGGATGACCTGCTGGAATATTGCCTCAGCAACCAGGAAAGCGGTAGGTAGACCAGAGAGAGGGATAAAACTGCAGAATTTTGAGAATCTGTCAACAACAACTAGAATAGTGGTAAAACCATCAGAAAGAGGGAGATCCATTATAAAGTCTATGGACAGATATGATCAAGGCCGCTGAGTCACAGAAAGGGGATGTAGTTTACCTGCTGGAGCGTGCTGGGGAGATTTGGATTGAGTACATACCGAATATGAATTGACATAGTGGGCAACGTCCTGCGCCAATGTGGGCCACCAGTATTTATCAGAGATGGATTGGATGGTGCGGGTGATACCTGGGTGTCCAACGGCGAGGATTTGTGTGCCCAGGTCAACAGTCGATCTCTCACCCCTGTGGGGACGTAGATACGCTCTGGAGGGTAGGTGGCAGGAGTGGGTTCCCTCTCCAAAGCCTGGTAGATGGCCACATGTATATCTCAAAACACAGGGCCAACAATACGGGAGAACCGCTTGATGGGCTGGAGGACACTCACAGGGCCCTCCACCGACGTGGAACCACAGGGTGCTTGAAAGCATGTCCTCTGGCATCCTGGCCCCAGGCAGTGATTCTCATCTTTGACCAGGAAATGGTGGGGTTATGAAATTGGAGCCACAGGAGGGTGAGGTTGACCTTGTGTGTGGGTGCAGTGATGATGAAGGGAAGGCTTTCCTGGTGCTTGGGTTCCACGGTGAGGGTGAGTGGTGCTGTGACGTGAGTAATTGTTCCAGATCCCAATGGTCGCATATCTAGGGCTTGAAAAGGAAAGGAGCGAAGAGCGGGTATGAGGTTAAGTTCAGGGAGGAGGCGCGGGCCTGGTCGATAAAGTTCCCCGTGGCACCGGAGTCCACTATAGCTGTAGAGACAACACTTGAGGGACAGTGAAATGGGAACCAGAAAGGGTTTGGCGGAAAACCATGATAATGGAACACTCACACCTACCCTGGGAGACGGAAAGTCACGGGGCCGCCCCTCTGCTCAAGTGGACCTCGGGTTAGGATGCACCAAACACCACTGAAGGACCACCTGGCCGCAATAGGGACTGAGCCAAAGCTGTCTCCGGCGACGCCGCTCTGCCGCAAAAAGGTGTGTGGCCCCTACCTCCATGGGTTCAGGCTCTGCCTCAGGACAGCCAAAGGAGGGAGGTGAGTGGGGAGGTGGACACCGACGCTCCCGAAGAAGGTTATCCAAATGGATGGCCATGGAGATGAGAGCGTCCAAGGATGTATTGTCATCCCGACATGCCAACTCCGTCTGGACCTCTTTGCGCAGTCCACTGCAGAGCGCTGGGTCATTCCATCCACTGGAGGCTGCCCCAGTCCGAAAGGTAAGGGTGTACTATGCAGTGGTGTGGGCACCCTGCTGAAGTTGGAAAAGTTGCGCATCTCCCTCTCTGCCCACTGGAGGATGGTTGAAGACCGCCCTGAACAGAGCCATGAACATCTTATAGGAACCCAGATCCTCCTCTCCCTTCTCCCAGATGGCCGTAGCCCACTCCAACACCCGTCCGGTCAGCAGGGAAATGACCATGGCAACCTTGGACCTCTCGGTGGTGGGGCCTACCATCTGATAGGCGAAATAGAGGGAGCACTGAAGTAGGAAGCCACCGCATTTCGATGGAGTGCCTTCATACTTCTCCAGAAGGGACACTGGGGCATCGCTGACCTGAGTGTACAGCTGGGTAGGCTGGGGGACTGGCTCACTGAGACAACCAGTGGTAGAATGCCCTCTGTCAGAGGTATGGAGAACCTCGCTGGTGGTGTCAAGGCGGTGGAGAACGCAGAGGAACTGCTTCATGGTTGTACCCAGTAGAGCCAGTTGGTCGTGGTGTTGGTAGAGTAGATGACCCTGTTCCTCGACCATCTGGAAGAGGGTGTAATCATCTGCTGCTCCCATTATTTCTTGAGGCAGTATTCTGTAAGAAGACGCAGGGAGTCAGGAAGCAGGTGCAGATGGTGAGTTTAATAACAACGAACATGGAGCGTTACAAAACAAGAGCAGCATCTGGACATGAAAACAAAACCAATACTGCCTGATGACTGAGGTTGGTGAGGGCTATATGAAGGGAGATTAATCAGGGTGGTTATGAAGTCCAGGTGTACTTAACGATAGGGAGCAGATGTGCTCAATGATGGTTGCCAGGTGTGCACAATGTGGGTTGCCAGGATCGGTGGTTAGTGGACTGGCGACATTGAGCGCTGGAGGGAAGGAGCAGGAGTAGGGGTGATACTTTCTCATCTTTTGGTTGCTAGAGATGCGACCCAGTCGTTTGTTCGATTAGTTCGATATTTACGGACGCGACCCAGTTGTTGCTCACAACGTTCTTGTCCCTTGCTTGCTAGCTAGCCAACTAGCTATGGCTGACACACTCATAACTTCTGCAGCCAGAATAACAGCAAAGTAGCGGCATTTTCATTTGTATAAGCTGTTTTCTATTGACATTCATTTGGATACATCCATAACAATGAGCTGATGATGCCTGATTTTGCATGTCATGGCTAGAAAAGTTTGCCTTCTCGTCAGGACACCGTTCATTACGAGGAGATCACATTGCATATCGAACACTAGTGTGAGGATCGACGCTGGAGACAGGAAGCAGGTACAAGGAGAACATTTAATAAACTACGGACATGAAACGGGACAAGAACAGCGTCTGGACAGGGGACAAAGTAACGACATCATTGCAGACACGGGGAACAAACAGAGGAGACAGACAGATAAAGGGGAGGCAATCAAATAATGATGGAGTTCAGGTGGGTCAAATGAGGCGCAGGTGCGCGTAACGAAGGGGACAGGTGTGCGTAATGATAGGCAGTCTGGCGCCCTCGAGCACCAGAGAGGGAGAGCGGGAGCAGGCATGACAACTAGGCTAACATTAAAAACTAGCTAAACAAGTTTGTTGCTAGCAAACCTGCCAATATGGCAACCAAATTAAAAAATACCAGTTGCTGAAAACAGCTGGTCAAACTAGAAACGTGGGTAGAATTAAGAGCATAGCGTCGGTTGTGTCAGGACTGTAAGAGTAGGGACAAGAGAAATTCATGTTCATCACTCACCACATTTGGTCATCAGATGCTCTAAAAAAAATATGTCTCTGCAAAAACAAATCAATGCTAGCTAGCTAAACTTCTCCTCGTTGGACCTGCGTTTATAATGTGTGATTGTTGGTTTAGCTTTCTGCAACTTTGTAGCAAGTACGGTCTGCCTGTGTAAGCACATATTGCATCATGATTGCAAGGTATCTCTACCAATATATTTTCCAACTGTCCAGATATCTTTTCCAACTGTCCCGTTTTCCGGTTTTAATGTCCATTCTAGAATGGCTTCTAGCCAATCAGAAACAAGTATTCAATAATGCTGTGGTATAACTGGTGGTAACCCATGGATTTGCTGACCATGGTAAATCTGGTAAACCATGGTAAATCTGTTTACTTGGCTTGGCTAGGTATACATTTCAATGATGCACTGGCTGTTGGTTTCACCTGCCCCGGTTTCTGGGAGGATGTGGACTGTGGTGTGAGGGGATGACAGAGGCTCGCCTCCTAGGAGACTGTTGCTGTTTACTGCTAAGGTGTGGTGTTGATGAGGTGGTTTCAGCCTACCTTCCTACATTGTAAAACGTTTTACTGTAAATTTGCAGCATTATACTGCCACCAGAGTTGCCAGCTTAATACTGTAATTTTGCTTTACAGCAGAGATGATGTAATTTACTTTACATTACTATTTTCCTTACTGTAAAACATATTTTAGCATTCTGGTGTCAGGATAATGCTGTACATTTAGGGTGAAATTATCTCTGAAATATAAATGTAAGATTATTTATTATTTTATACGTAAATACATTTATTCAACTTGGCAACAACATTAATAACAAATGTAACAACATAATTTATAATAGAAGTAACCACAGTTAACACAAATAAGAGCATCATTACAACACTCATTTAAAAACTATATTGTGTGCCAGTGTGTGGGGGTGTGGTGGAGAGACAGACAAAGAGAGAGAAGGAATTAAAATTGGGATTGAGTGGGTCTAGAGGGGTCCAGAGGTGGTGAAACAATGGAACAGTTTCGGCAGGAGAGCATCCAGGAGAGAGAAGTCAGGGCAGCATCAGATGTTTCTTATTGGGCTATGTAACAATCCTCCTCATTTGTAATTGGTCAGCTCTTCTCACCCCTAGGACAAGCATAGAAATATAAATAATTCAATGAGCAACAGGGCACACCAGGGCTGTTACTCTGTAGGTAAAAAGACAGGGGACAAGGGACATATCAAGCTGTTGTATGTGTGTGTGTGTGCATGTACTTACCTCGCAATAGGTCTTCATTCAAACTCAGTTGAGAACAGCTGGCTTCCTCTAAGCCACCTTGTCAAACACTTTGTCCGATCTTCAGGGTTCATCATCTCAGGTGGATTTGAACCAGGAATCTGTACAGCCATATACACTGAGTATAAAAAACATAAGGAACTCCTTCCTCATATTGAGTTGCACAACTCCCCCTTTGCCCTCAGAACATTCTCAATTCGTTGGAATGGACTTTACAAGGTGTTGAAAGCGTTCGACAGGGATGCTGGGCCATGTTGATTCCAATGCTTCCCACAGTTGTGTCAAGTTGGCTGGATGTCCTTTGAGTGGTGGATCATTCTTAATGCACACGGGAAACTGTTGAGCGTGAAAACTCCAGCAGTGTTGCAGTTCTTGACACAAACCGGTTCGCCTGGCACCTACTACCATACCCCACTCAAATGCATTTAAATATTTTGTCGTGCCCATTCAACCTCTGAATGGCACATATACACAATCCATTTCTCAATTGTCTCAAGGCTTAAAAATCCTTCTTTAACCCATCTTATCCCCTTCATCTACACTGATTCAAGTGGATTTAACAAGTCACATCAATAAGGGATCATAGCTTTCACTTGGATTCAAATGATAGTCCCACTAAGCCTTGTGAATGTTGACCTGTTTAAAGGTCTTACTCACATCGGCTATGGAGAGCGGGCATGGAAGTAATTTAGCTCGACACGAGCCTACCAGATGAGCTGAATTACTTCTATGCTCGTATCGAGGCAAGCAACACTGAAGCATGCATGAGAGCATCAGCTGTTCCGGAAGACTGTGTGATTACGCTCTCCGTAGCCGATGTAAGACCTTTAAACAGGTCAACATTCACAAGGCCGCAGGGCCAGGCGGATTACCAGGACGTGTACTCCGATCATGCGCCAACATGTTTCAAGCAGACCACCATAGTCCCAGTGCCCAAGAACACTAAGGTAACCTACCTAAATGACTACTGACCCGTAGCACTCACGTCTGTAGCCATGAAATCCTTTGAAAGGCTGGTCATGACTCACATCAACACCATTATCCCAGAAACCCTAGACCCACTCAAATTTGCATACCTCCCCAAAAGATCAATAGATGATGCAATCTCTATTGCATTCCACACTGCCCTTTCCCACCTGGACAAAAGGAACATCTATGTGAGAATGCTATTCATTGACTTCAGCTCAGCGTTCAACACGATAGTGCCCTCAAAGCTCATCACAAAGCTAAGGACCCTGAGACTAAACACCTCCCTCTGCAATTGGATCCTGGACTTCCTGACGGGCCACCCCCAGGTGGTAAGGGTAGGTAACAACACATCTGCCACGCTGATCCTCAACACGGGGGCCCCTCAGGGATACGTGCTCAGTCCCCTCCTGTACTCCCTGTTCACTCATGACTGCATGGCCAAGCACAACTCCAACACCATCATTAAGTTTGCAGATGACACAACAGTGGTAGGCCTGGTCACCGGCAATGATGAGACAGCCTATAGGGAGGAGGTCAGAGACCTGGCCGTGTCGTGCCAGGATAACAACCTCTCCCTCAACGTGATCAAGACAAAGGAGATAATTGTGGACTACAGGAAAAGGAGGACCGAGCACGCCCCCATTCTCATCGACAGGACTGTAGTTGAGCAGGTTGAGAGCTTCAAGTTCCTTGGTGTCCACATCACCAACAAACTATCATGGTCCGCACACACCAAGACAGTTGTGAAGAGGGCACAACAAAGCCTATTCCCCCTCAGGAGACTGAAAAGATTTGGCATGGGTCCTCAGATCCTCAAAACGTTATACAGCTGCACCATCGAGAGCATCCTGACTGGTTGCATCACTGCCTGGTATGGCAACTGCTCAGCCTCTGACCGCAATGTACTACAGGGGGTAGTGCGTTTGGCCCAGTACATCACTGGGGCCAAGCTTCCTGCCTTCCTACCATTCCTACCAGCCTCTATAACAGGCGTTGTCAGAGGAAGGCCCTTAAAATTGTCACTCCAGCCTTATTTCTTATACCGCACAGCAAGAGGTACCGGAGCGCCAATTCTAGGTCCTAAAGGCTTCTTAATAGCTTCTACCCCCAAGCCTTAAGACTCCTGAACAGCTAATAAAATGCCTACCTAGAGTGTGCAAAGCTGTCATCAAGGCAAACGGTGGCTACTTTGAAGAATCTCAAATATAAAGTATATTTTGATATGTTTAACACTTTTTTGGTTACTAAATGATTCTATATGTGTTATTTCATAGTTTTGATGTCTTCACTATTATTCTACAATGTAGAAAATAGTAAAAAAATAAAGAAAGAAAAACACTAGAAAAAATAGGTGTCCAAACTTTTGACCGGTACTGTACATCTTCAGTGACATTCAGTCTATTTCTTCATCCTTTGCGGCTGGTCAAATGGACTTCTTCCCTTCTCTCACTTCCTTGGCTGCCCTCTCAAGCTACCAGCTCTCACAGTATCCCTCAGAATTAGATGTTCATCCATGTTTCTCAAACGTCAAATTTCAAAGTTGTTCCAAACGTCAAATTTCAGTGTTTATGGTTAAGTTTAGGCATTAACTGCACATGTTTAAGGTTAGAGTTAAGTTCAGGCATTAACTCCAAGTTCTTAAAGGTTAAGCATTAACTCCGAAGGATTAAGGTTTGGGATAGGCTTAAAACAAAAATATCAAAAACAACTTTCTATCTGGATTCGAATTTGAAACATTTGGAATCAGAGGGAGATACTTACTTTGTTCACATTATTCATTTTGGGTATGGTTCCTAGAAACAAGGGGTGGCTCAACTAGCCTTTTGGCTCAACTTATCCCACTCTCCCCTATGAGTATAAAACTCAAATATTGGTATTTCATATGAGCTTGGTCACTGTCTACTAGGTTGTAAGACATTTTTGCATTTTATTATCAGATGCCCAGTATAGTATGTTTACTCATCAGGTGTCCAGTGTATAATGTTTGGTTTGACTCCAGGTGCCAAACACTCATAATCTATTCTGAGCAGCTGGCAAACAGAACATGATTGTACACAGTAACAGATATTGACTCAGTTACCATGGGAATGATCCCAGGTTATACATATTTGAATATTCATGGCTGTAAAGTGTGTGTATTGACTTTGTGCTACTAAACAAGACAATGCTGTCATGTTCAAATGCACAAAATACTGTATTCCCTATCCTTCCTAGGGAAAGTCTAGTACAGTTAAAGGAAATGGAGTTGTCTTCATTCTTGTCGGCCTCCTGTATGGTCTTATCAGCGACGTTGCCAACAGGTCGTCAGAAATGTTCACACCAACCATCATTCTATGAACCTGTAGCAGCTCGTCATGGAAGATATTATCATCTCTGTCATAGGGGAAGCTTTTAACCAGTCACCTTTCAGCATCGGGTTGCTTACAGTATTTCCCACATTCTGGATTAGAAAGCCAGTCTGTGTTTCAAACACATAAAAGACACACCCTCCTCCATTTACCCTCACCTTATGCTCTTTGGGGAACCCCCGGGGCCATCTTTGCCGTTAGTCCAAACAATTAGCCAAGCAAGGGAAGTTGGCAACGTAAGCCCCTCAGTCCTCGTTTGCAATCGAGTGTGTGAGTGTACAATTATTTTCACTCCGGGGCCTGAAATGCCCCATAATTCAATTGGCGATGATTGTACATCTGCTAAGAAAAGTCAGCCACAATTGAAAACCAACATCAATATGGAGAACTCGACATACAAGTGTAAGTAAAAACGAATGTCAATGAGTTCTAAATTGTGCTACTAATGCACATGACGGCAAAAACACGTATCGTAAAAGTAATGAGGAGCGGGGGATCTGATGACGGGCCTTTCGTTGGTGGTGGTGAGGAGGTGGATGATCCATTGGAAGTCAGAAACAAACGGTGAGTGACGAGTGAGAGACAAGGGGTGAATTAACATAGAAATACTCCTAGATGTATGCCTATGGTTTGAATGGACGGAAAGGGATTATTGCACGAGTAAGTTATTCAGGAAGCGTGGTGGAATTGCCTTAGTGTGCCATGCTCATAGGCTGAAGTTAATAGGTGAATGACATTCTGCACGCTTGCTAATAGTGAAGGAGGAGAGACGTGATGCTATACTGACGAGGTCACATTAATAACACTACCATGTAAATGCCTGCTAAGCTGATTAGGCAATGTTAGACACTACCATAAAAATACCTGCTATGCTGATGAGATAGCATTATACACTACCATAAAAATACCTGCTATGCTGATGAGATAGCATTATACACTACCATAAAAATACCTGCTATGCTGATGAGATAGCATTATACACTACCATAAAAATACCTGCTATACTGATGAGATAGCATTATACACTACCATAAAAATACCTGCTATACTGATGAGATAGCATTATACACTACCATAAAAATACCTGCTATACTGATGAGATAGCATTATACACTACCATAAAAATACCTGCTATACTGATGAGATAGCATTATACACTACCATAAAAATACCTGCTATACTGATGAGATAGCATTATACACTACCATAAAAATACCTGCTATGCTGATGAGATAGCATTATACACTACCATAAAAATACCTGCTCTGATAATGAGGTAACATTATAAATGCTACCATATGAATACCTGTTATGACTGTGAGATAGGAAGTGATGTGAATTATATTGTGCATACTAGATACAATTAAAAGTGACGAGCCATTCAGAACAACCTTACTGATTGAACTTCCGTAAACTACATTTATTGCATTCATCTTAAGATAGCTGGGTGAGACAACCACATATCACAGTCAAATATACAGGATACGAACATTCCATTCCATCTAAACAATGGATATATAGCATTAAGGTAGGCAATCATTTCTGATGAAAAAACACAAATGTGAAAAATGTGTGTATATAGCATTTTGGAACTAAACTCTTCATATAGATTCTTACAGTGGGTCTTGTCTCAGTCTGTAATACAAGTTAAACCATTAGGAAAATATCTGGTATTTATATATGATCTGACATGTTTGTTGATCATGGGATCCTACACTAAGAATCTGTCTCCTCCATTTGGGGTGGGCTAATTTGAGAAGAAATCCACAAACTAGGAGGGAAACACAGACTCGTTGGCATGCCATGACTTAGTACCAGCCAACCCATCTGTGAAATACCATACCTAACGGGACACCCAACATCTAACCATGGACAGTCTTTTACTTTATTAGCAGGCATGCACATTCTATTTCTTACCATAGGCCCAGACAGAGAGAGAGACAAAAGAGGCAATAGGGATTTAAATGATGCAGTCATGGGTCTGTAAGGCAAAGCATAAATTTGGAGGCCAGTTTTGGCATAGTCCCCCCTCCTCATCCCCAGGATTGAGTTATGGCCATTGTTTCCCCATTGCAGTCCTTATCGTACCATGGCCCTTGAGTAGACGAGCACAAAATGTGCATGTTGGCACTGGACATGTATTTCCAGCAAGTCATTGTGGTGGAAAGCAGGATGAAAAAAACTGGAGGAGGAGAAAGAAAAACACAGTTTAAAAGTGAAGGAGGTGGAGTAGGGGGGTGGAAATAGGGACGGGTGGGAGGATGGGTGTAGTGTGGCCAGTGACGTGCGGTGAGGTTAGAGGCTGGGTAAGGACTGGCTATTATCAAAGCCAGATTTACTCACAAATAAACCTTGATGAAGCCCAAGTTCACCATACAACAAATAGCTCCAACAACCAGAGTGACATTGGTTATTAACCAAAATTGACGAACAATTTTCACCAAATGTAAATACCAATGTAGCTAAGGTACACAAGCGATAGTCTCCGATGGCGGCATATTTAAATTACATCTGACAAAATGACACACTGCTCAACTCAGCTCAGCCAAAGACCGATGTGGCATCCACAGTTACAACTGAAAGGTGGCACTAAAATACCAATATTGGCACATTTCATCAGAATAATTTGCAACACAAACTCCATAGTCTTTCACAATGGATTTACAATTCTTCCAATGCACGGCGTGCGCAAACACACACGCACATAATAATATTATTATATGAAATATTATTACACACACATATAAAATAAACAAGGTTCTAACGAAATGTCCATATCAACAATCGAAATTACTGAAAAATGTAGTTCAAAACGTTAAAAAAAGTGTCTCATCAAACAAAACTCTAGCTGGATAAATCAAATGCACTCAAATGGATGTTGTCTATTCTCATGATTCAACAGTAGCCTAACCTGCAAATTGCAAAGAAAAAATAATTTAGTCCTACATTGTATATTAAGTACATATGTCTGTCCTTCAACATGGAAAATAGTTTGAGGTGCAATAGTGTCCATCTGTCAGGTAACATGTTGTTTTTGTTAGCTAGCTAACTTTGTTCAGTTCAGGGGAGGATACGAGTGCCAAATTACGTAGATGTGACCGGTGTAGATTGTTACTGCGTTGTGTTTTGATCGGCTTACATATGACCAAAGGATCAAGGTTGGTGTTGATCTTTTATTCTCTGATAATGACAGGAAAAACTTCCATAAACAAATGCTGTACTGCCCTTTTATGCCAACTCCTCTCTTCCACATGGGTACAGTCGACAGGGCCCATATAACAATAATCTGAAGAATGACATAACAATGTAATACAAACGCAATTTACATTATGAAATAGAAACTTACAGTACAGACTATAGGCGTTATGTACAGTGACATGGTGTCCGCTCACAGTCAGTAAGATATTGTCAGAATATTTTAAGAAACAAAAACACAGGACATACCGGATAATGACAGGAAATACTTCCATAAACAAATGCTGTGCTGCCCTTATACGCCAATTCCTCTCCAAAGTACACATTAACAATGAAAGGGGATATGAATAGCCATGCTAGGTCAATGATGTACAGAGAAAAGGACAGTAACTAGCTAGCATGTACAGCATTCACAAATCAACAGATAAAAAGTTAATAAATAACTGAAATACATACACTACCGTTCAAAAGTTTGGGGTCACTTAGAAATGTCCTTGTTTTGAAAGAAAAGCAAATGTTTTTGTCCATTAAAATAACATCAAATTGATCAGAAATACAGTGTAGACAGTGTTAATGTTGTAAATGACTATTGTAACTGGAAACAGCTGATTTTTTATGGAATATCTACATAGACGTACAGAGGTCCCTTTATCAGCAACCATCACTCCTGTGTTCCAATGACACGTTGTGTTAGCTAATTCAAGTTTATAATTTTAGAAGGCTAACTGATCATTAGAAAACCCATTTGCAATTATGTTAGCACAGTTGGAAACTGTTGCCCTGATTAAAGAAGCAATCAAATTGGCCTTCTTTAGACTAGTTGAGTATCTGGCGCATCAGCATTTGTGGGTTCGATTACAGGCTCAAAATGGCCAGAAACAAAGACATTGCTTCTGAAACTCGTCAGTCTATTCCTGTTCTGAGAAATTAAGGCTATTCCATGCGAGAAATTGCCAAGAAACTGAAGATCTCGTACAACACTGTGTACTACTCCCTTCACAGAACAACGAAAAATTGCCTCTAACCAGAATAGAAAGAGGAGTGGGAGGCCCTTGTGCACAACTGAGTAAGAGGACAAGTACATTAGATTGTCTAGTTTGAGAAACAGACACCTCACAAGTCCTCACCAGTCTCAACGTCAACAGTGAAGAGGCGACTCCGGGATGCTGTCCTTCTAGGCAGAGTTCTTCTGTCCAGTGTCTGTGTTCTTTTTCCCAACTTAATCTTTTCTTTTTATTGGCCAGTTTGAGATATGGTTTTTCTTCCCAACTCAGCTGTGCTAACATAATTGCAAAAGGGTTTTCTAATGATCAATTAGCCTTTTAAAATGATAAATTTAAATTAGCTAACACAACGTGCCATTGGAACACAGGAGTGATGGTTGCTAATAATGGGCCTCTACGCCTACGCCTATGTATGCCTATGTAGATATTCCATTCAAAATCAACCATTTCCAGCTACAATAGTCATTTACAACATTAACAATGTCTACACTGTATTCCTGATACATTTTATGTTGTTTTAATGGACAAAAAATGTGCTTTTCTTTCAAAAACAAAGACATTTCTAAGTGACCCCAAACTTTTGAATAGTAGTGTATATATCACAATATATTGGTGGGAGACCATTATAATACACTGTCAGTGAACATATAAACTCATTATAAGTGTTTTAACATATACAATTGATAATGATTTTCATGGGACAGTTTTACAGTAACCTAACTCTTCCGCATACAGTTGAAGTCGGAAGTTTACATACACCTTAGCCAAATACATTTAAACTCAGTTATTCACAATTCCTGGCATTCAATCCTAGTAAAAATACCCTGTTTTAGGTCAGTTAGGTCAGTTTATTTTAAGAATGTGAAATGTCAGAATAATAGTGGAGAGAATGATTTATTTCAGCTTTTATTTCTTTCATCACATTCCCAGTGGGTCAGAAGTTTACATACACTCAATTAGTATTTGGTAGCATTGCCTTTAAACTGTTTAACTTGGGTCAAATGTTTCGGGTAGCCTTCCACAAGCTAAGTTGGGTGAATTTTAGCCCATTCCTCCTGACAGAGCTGGTGTAACTGAGTCAGGTTTGTAGGCCTCCCTACTCGCACATGCTTTTTCAGTTCTGCCCACAAATGTTCTATAGGATTGAAGTCAGGGCTTTCTGATGGCCACTCCAATACCTTGACTTTGTTGTCCTTAAGCCATTTTGCCACAACTCTGGAAGTATGCTTGGGGTCATTGTCCATTTGGAAGACCCATTTGCGACCAAGCTTTAACTTCCTGACTGATGTCTTGAGATGTTGCTTCAATATATCCACACAATTTTCCTGCCTCATATTGCCATCTATTTTGTGAAGTGCACCAGTCCCTCCTGCAGCAAAGCACCCCCACAACATGATGCTGCCACCCCTGTGCTTCACGGTTGGGATGGTGTTCTTCAGCTTGCAAGCGTCCCCATTTTTCCTCCAAACATAGTGATGGTCATTATGGCCAAACAGTTCTATTTTTGTTTCATCAGACCAGAGGACATTTCTCCAAAAAGTACGATCTTTGTCCCCATGTGCAGATGCAAACCATAGTCTGGCTTTTTATGGTGGTTTTGGAGCAGGCTTCTTCCTTGATGAGCGCCCTTTCAGGTTATGTCGATATAGGACTCGTTTTACTGTGGATATATATACTTTTGTACCTGTTTCCTCCTGCATCTTCACAAGGTCCTTTGCTGTTCTTATGGGATTGATTTGCACTTTTCGCACCAAAGTACGTTCATCTCTAGGAGACAGAACGCGTCTCCTTCCTGAGCAGTATGACGGCTGTGTGGTCCCATGGTGTTTATACTTGTGTACCATTGTTTGTACAGATGAACGTGGTACCTTCAGGCGTTTGGAAATTGCTCCCAAGGATGAACCAGACTTGTGGAGGTCTACAATTTTTTTCTGAGGTCTTGTCTGATTTATTTTGATTTTCCCATGATGTCAAGCAATGAGGCACTGAGTTTAAAGGTAGGCCTTGAAATACATCCACTGGTACACCTCCAATTGACTCAAATGATGTCAATTAGCCCATCAGAAGCTTCTAAAGGCATGACATAATTCTCTGGAATTTTCCAAGCTGTTTAAAGGCATGTCAACTTAGTGTATGTAAACTTTTCACCCACTGGAATTGTGATCCAGTGAATTATAAGTGAAATAATCTGTCTGTAAACAATTGTTGGAAAAATTACTTGTGTCATGCACAAAGTAGATGTCCTAACCGACTTAGTAACACTATAGTTTGATAACAAGACATTTGTGGAGTGGTTGAAAAATGAGTTTTAACGACTCCAACCTAAGTGTATGTAAACTTCCGACTTCAACTGTAGATACAGTAGACAGGGAAGAGGTAAGGGGGGCAGGGGATGTTGATGAGGGGGAATGCAGAAGTAAAAGGAAGTGTGCGACATTAAAAATAAACTTACAACAACACACGGAATGTACACTAATATCAGACGTGAACTTTTCAGATTTTGTGTAATTATACAACATGAAATGTAACACTCGTTACATAGACACGCCCAAATATGCACAGCTTACCCCAGGGCAATAACCACACAACATAGTGAGGCAATACGCATGCACACAATATGAAATCTGAATCTTGAATGAAGCTACGAAAAACTAGTCAAAGCTGAACCTGTCCATTAACAGTGACTGGGATGGAATCGGGAAAGTCAGTGCACGTCAAGGATTTCAATGGCTTTGATGGATGGAAAGGCATGAATACCCTGGTTCCTTTCCTGAGGTTTTGATGCAGTTTTAGGAAATGATTCGACTTTTAAGGGTGTTTAATTATTTCATAACAGCTTTTTTTAATTAGACTATCACAGGGTAAGCACCGCCTCCCCTGCCTGCCCGTCACTGAGTCTTGCTGAGGTCTTTAAGTGAAAACTCATCTGAAACATATTAAAAGGTTGCTCGGATAGGAGTGCTGAGTGGTACAGAACTGGAGCCATGCAAGCAAAGACATCACACAGAGACAGACACCCTAGAACCATAGAACTAAGACAGCTAACAAGGAAATAAAGGCATGAGTATACAGAATTCAAAACAACACGAAGGGAAATCCTAACTTCATTAAATTGAAAACAGTCCTTCCTAAATTGATTTGTTACACTAATCTAGTTCCATGATATGCATAATAGATCTGATAACATTCACAATGCTTATGCAATACACATGCCTTATATGATGTTATCTGGTATCCATTATCTATCAAATACAGTGCATAATTCTCCCAGCATAAATATGACTAATGGCGACAGGGAAGAATGGGATGGGACGGGAGTGGGTGATGGGGTGAGGCAATTCTTATTGATTTCTTTTACATGTTCTATTCTTACATACACCAGATAGGTGCAGTGAAATGTGTTGTTTTCCCATGATGAAAAAGAAGGGGATAGCCTACTGAAGAACAGACCCATGAGACGCCTCCATCCTCATCTAAATCTAGCAGAGCAGCTGTGCACAGCAGCCAGTTGCAAACACAAATGTGCACACACACACACACACATTAATGCATACACGTGCACTCACATGGACACACGCAGACATGTACATACACACGTGAACTCTCTCTCTCTCTCACCCTCTCACTCAGTTGTCCTGGCAACCCCTCCCTTGGAGTGTTGAGATATTATTAACTTTCAGTGGTGATGGTTCTGTGTGAGAGTGGGTTGTTTATAACCAAATACAAAGGCTTCGAGGGAATATTGCTTTTCTTCCCTGATGATTGTATTAAGCTTTTCACACATTTTTCATGGTGATTTACACCAATAAACCAGTCAGCACATGACATGCAATTTTCACCCACCCAAATTACTGTAATAACTTCACACCACTCAACACTGAGTAAAAGAACAGAGACAGTTGGACTCATTAAGACACAGACAGCAGAGTACTGAAAGAGGGCAAATCAGTCATTTAAACAATCAGGATTATCAGAAAAACAGTGCAGTTATCTTGGAACGGGAGATACAGGCATAATAGTTTAGGATTACAGCAATGACAACATCTGCTTTCCAAATGAAAAATACTGTATAATCCACAAAATGACAATATTAATACTCAGCCATATTGACACATTTATCTAAACACATCCACCCACATAAGAACCTGATGCACAGATTCATTGCATTGCGATTCACTGATTATACATATTGCATTGACTGGTTAAGTACTTTAGGTAGTTTTAGGACATCCACAACAGCAATTGTGTGCAAACAGTAGGAACATTCTAGATGCTCTTTGCATGCTATGGTATAGTATGTATGAGAAGGATTCAGGTATCTATAATTCATGGATAGGGTGTTTTACAATCATTTTGACATGAGATTGATCAGTAAGGGCAAACTTTGGTCATTAACAAGGTTCTATAGATGTGTGTGTAACAAATATATTTATTTTCTCTGGTACTGTATGTTACAATGCACACAGGAAGAGAGGGTTAACAAAAATATCAACTTTATCCCTAATATAATACTGTCAATGTTCTAGAACGTTAGTGCAGTCACATTTAGAGTGAATAGAACATAATGTAATGATGTTGTATTCTCCTACTCATCCACACCTGATGTCTTGCACAATGGCAATGGTAGAAGTTTGTATAATAACTGCAATCAACCACAACACCAGTCCAAGGTCCCCTCTCTCTTAACCTATGACCTGTTTGGTCATCACATGGGAGCGGGCTAAGTGTCTTTAGTGGCGTAATACATCCACCTCACAGAAATGTAACATCATCCTGCGACTGCACCCATCGCCAATGGGCGTCATACTCCAGATGCATCGTGCCGTTCATCTTGCAGCCATCCAGGTCTATCTTGCCGTTCTTATAGGGTTTGAGTTTGGGGCTCTGGTTTTTCCCCAGCTTCTCAGCCAGGCAGGCCCGGGCCGAGTCAGCAAGTCCTCCTGCTTGCCTGACTGCCTTCTCCAGGACGCCATTGCTCTTACTGGGCTGCTGCGTTTGGTTGGAGTCCTTGGTGTCCTTGGTGATGGTGGTTCCTTTCACTACCTTTTTGGCCTTAGTCCAAATGGGAGGCTCCTCTTTGGGGATCTCTGGCTTGACTTGGGGAGCCCCAGGCCCAACAATTACCTTGCCCCCTGTGCCTGGTCCTAACCCAGCTCCTGCCCCTCCTGTCCCAGCCAAAACCCCTGCCCCAGACACTGCCCCTGCTCCAGCACCTCTCCCCGCCTCTACCCCAGCACCTGTCCCTCCGCCAGTCTGAGTGGGCATCTCAGTCCCCAGTGGAGTAGAACACAGCGCATACTCCGAACTAGAGGGGCCGTACTCATCCATGTCATCCGCCAGGGTGTCCAGGTAGCTACCTATAGAGATGTTATCCAGCTTGTCGTTGAGGGGGTCCTGCAGGCTGCTCCAGCTGTCTCTCCAGGAGGTGTCTCCTCCAGGGCCCTCTCCCAGGCTGTACTGGCTGCTGGTCAGGCTGCTGCAGCGGCTGGCCAGGGTGCCGCGCTCCTCCAGGAGCCACTTACATGCCTCGATGCCCTCGTGCACCGCCAGCAGCTGCTGCAGGATCTTCACATCCACCGAGCGCAGGTGGGCCTATGGAGAAGAAGACGACTTTGTACTTTATTGATCCAGCAAAGAGGAGAGAGGGTGGGAGAAAAGAGGAGAGAGGGGAGAGGGTGGGAGAAAAGAGGAGAGAGGAGAGAGGGCGGGAGAAAAGAGGAGAGGGTGGGAAAAAAGAGGAGAGAGGAGAGAGGGTGGGAGAAAAGAGGAGAGGGTGGGAGGAAATCAATGGACCCAGGAGAGAGGAGCACCCTTAAAAATAAAAGGTTTCGGAGGATCCTTTACGGGTTCTTCAAATTGAAACTAGGGGGGAATCCCCATAATTTCTTTGAAGAACCCCCATTAACAGTTCCACAAACAACCTTTTTGTCGTTCCCTTTTTAATCCCCCCCCCTCCCCGTTATTATTATTAATAATAATAACAATCAGCACAGAAATAACAACAATAATACAATGTTTGACTTGTCAGTGTTTATTAGGATTTTAGTGGCAAAGCAGAATCTAAAAAATCTAAAAATGAGGTACACTGCCAGCCCCAAGTCCAATAGATATATCCTCTGGCGTGTTGATGTTGATGTCCTCTGTAGGCTATCCATAGCCAGAATGATTTTGCATTGCATGGTGATCGAACAGGTTTCATGTTATATTCATCAAAGGTGTAGGCAGGGTGTGAATACAAAAGTCTGTGAACACCAAAAAATATATAATTACACAGATGATTAACAAAATGTGCACACGACAGTATTAATATCTTGGTTTTTGTGGTAAAACTTATGTGAATTAAAAAAAGGTCACTTTTGACAACGGTTTTCATACACATACCTTGTCCATAATGTAAAGGCCTCTGGGATCTTCATTGAAAAGTTGACGGAGGAAGAAGATGGCTGCTGTGACTGAGTCCTATAAGGTTTTAGAGGAACCATTCATTCAAATTAACTGTAGATGATACATGTGCATAACATTATCAGACAAACCAATACCAATTGTTCATACCTTTGTGTGCCTCCTCGTCAGTATACCTGCAAACACAGACACACACAAATAAGTGAGCAGTTCAGTCATCTGTGCCCATTGCAGCTAAAGCCTTCAACATATTCTTACCTCTTTGTTGATTCATATCCATTGAATTGTGTTCATTTTCTGGTTTAGATATGTTTTTTAAAAGGGAGAAAGTGTCAAATAACACAACACATCTGCACATAAGAAGATAGATGGTATCATCATAAAATAATATACATTTAGATCGTGAAGGGAGGAACCTTACCTGAAATTGAGGAGATCTTAAAATGTTTCTGTTAAGTGCCTGCACCTGCTGTCCTTCAGTTGGGCAGTTAGGTTCCAGCAAGAACCCCCAAAGAACTAAATAAGTTCCTTGATGAACCCTACCTCCTATGGGGTTCTTGGAAGAACCTTTTGGGGGCATTTTTCAGTGCCAAAAACGAAGGTTCTACAAGGAAGTTTGAGGATTTTAGAAGAACCGTTGTTGAACCCTTCATTTTTTGAGTGAGGGAGGTGTGAGAGAGTTAGGGGAGAGATAGAAGAGGTAGGTGTGGTGGAGGATGGAGGGGTAAGAGGAAGACAAGGAGAGGAGCAAGGTGAGGGAAGAGAGAGGTGAGAGAATAGCGGAGGGAGAAGAGGATGAAGAGAGTAGAGATGAAAGTGTCGGGATATATACAATGCCTTCAGAAAGTATTCACACCCTTTGACTTTTTCCACATTTTGTTGTGTTATAGCCTGATGAAAAAAAGTATTATATTGAGATTTTGTGTCACTGGCCAACACGCAATACCCCATAAGTGAAATAATGTTTTCAAAATGTTTACAAATGAATAAAACATGAAAAACTGAAATGTCTTGAGATAATAAATATTAAACCACTTTGTTATGGCAAGCCTAAATAAGTTCAGGCGTAGAAATGTGCTCAACAAGTCACATAATAAGTTACATGAACTGTATGCAATAATAGTGTCTAACATGATTTTTTAATGACTACCTCATCTCTTTACCCTACACGTACAATTATCTGTAAATTCCTTCAGTCAAGCAGGGAATTCCAAACACAGATTCAACCACAAATACCAGGGAGGTTTTCCAATGCCTCACAAAGAAGGGCACCTATTGGCAAAAAAAAGCAGACATTGAATATCCCTTTGAGCATGGTTAAGTTAGTAATTACACTTTGGATGGTCTTTCAATACACCAAGCCACTACAAAGATACAGGCATCCTTCCTCCTTAACTCTGTTGCCAGAGTGGAATGTAACCGCTCAGGGATTTTACCATGAGGCCAAAACAGTTACAGAGTGAAAAGAAGGAAGCCTGTCTAGAATACAAATATTTCAAAACCTGCATTATGTTTATAATAAGGCACTAAAGTAAAACAGCAAAGAATTTGGCAAAGAAATTAACTTTGTGTCCTGAATACAAAGAGTTATGTTTGGGGCAAATGCAACACATCACTGAGTACCACTTTTCATATTTACAAGCATGGACGTGGCTGCATCATGTTATGGGTATGCTTGTCATCAGGAAGGACTAGGGAGTTTTTTAGGATAAAAAAAAATGGAATAGAGCAAAGCACAGGCAAAATCCTAGCGAAAACCTTGTTCAGTCTGGTTTCTAATAGACACTGGGAGACAAATTCACCTTTCAGCAGGACAATAACCTAAAACAAAAGGCCATGTAGCCACTTGAGTTGCTTACCAAGAAGACATTGAATGTTCCTGAGTGGCCTAGTTACAGATTTGACTAAAATCGGCTTGAAAATCTATGGAAAGACGTGAAAAAGGCTGGTGGGAGGAGCTATAGGAGGACGGGCCCATTGTAATGGCTGGAATGGAATCAATAGAAAGGAGTCAAAGATGCTCCTCCCACCAGCCTCATCTGATCTACCCTCCTGGCTTCATCTGTTCCTCCTCCCCTCTTCTCTCAACTTTGAAAACACTTCTGTTTGATACCGTTCTATTTATTCCATTCCAGCCATTATAATGAGCCCTTCCTCCTATAGCTCACCAGCCTCCTCTGGGGGAGATATACTTTTTTTTAAATTAAAATCATGTGAAAGAGAGAAAAAGGTATAAAGTAATGAGTGGAAGATGAATGTAGTAGCAGGGTGATGGGAGCAAGAAGAGAAAATATAATTAGGGGTAAGTTTCATTCCTCACAGACAAAAGAAGTTGCCAACAGCAGTAAATTATATATTTTTTAAAAAGGGTTTATTTTACGAGTCTACTTATGGAAATAAGTAGGCACCACTGCTTTTTTTATTGCGTGTAGGAGGGATGTTGAATAAGCTAAATGGAGAGAGAAGAGAAAAAGCAGTGCATGATGGGAAATCCAACAGAACACAATAGCAGAGATGTGCTCCAGTCCAGTCAGGAGCTAGGGCCTCTCTCTCTCTCGCTCTCAATGAGTTACATGTATAAGAGTTGTTCTGCTGATGGCAAAGTCACACTGACTGTACGCTTTGCTGTAGTAATGAGTGCCTCCCTGTCTCTGCAGACCCTCCAAAGTATACTGTGTTTTCTGGACTGGCCCCAGGGATAGCAGAACCAACTGCCAACTGAATACATCACACTCTTAGAATGCAACTGTGAGTCTCATAGCCTAAAGTCTACAGTTCCAGGACAGTGGATTAAGCACGTACACCTCAAGCACACAAGATCTCTGATCTTTTGCAGTCTTTGTGTACCCCCCCACCATGACCCTGCAGGTCAAGTCAATGAAAAAGGCTACTGATGGATTTCCACAGCCTTAAAACATGGTCACTGCATAGTATTAACGGCTGTATCTTCAGGTCTCTGTATCCCTTAGGCAGAGCAATACATCAGTCATGTGGATATTGATTAGCCATTCATCTCGGTCAGGCTGCATCATCATAACTACAACCACAAAACACTCATTTCGAAATAAGAGAAATGTGATCATATGAGTAATATGGGAAGCACAGATGTAATAGAGGACAATGTTGTTTATCAAATCAAATCCAATTTCTTTGGTCACATTCACATGGTTAGCAGATGTTATTGCGAGTGTAGCGAAATGCTTATGCTTCTAGATCTGACAGTGCAGCAATATCTAACAGGTAATATCTAACAATTCCACAACCAAACCTAATATCTAACGAATTCCACAACAAAACCTAATACACACAAACTAGTAAAGGAATGGGATGAGAATATATAAGTATAAAATATATGGATGCGCAGTGACAGAACGGCCAAGATGCAATAGATAGTAAAGAATAGATAGTGAAGGACACGGTATTCACATATCAGATGAGTAATGCGAGATATGTACACATTCTTAAAGTGGCATTATTAAAGTGACTAGTGTTCCATTTATTAAAGTGGCCAATGATATAAAGTCTGTAGGTATGCAGCCGCCTCTCTGTGCTAGTGGTGGCTGTTTAACAATCTGATGGCCTTGAGATAGCTGTTTTTCAGTCTCTCGGTCCCAGCTTTGATGCACCTGTACTGACCTCATCTTCTGGATGGAAGCGGGGTGAACAGGCAGTGGCTCGGGTGGTTATTGTCCTTGATGGTCTTTTTTGCCTTCCTGTGACATCGGGTGTTATAGGTTTCCTGGAGGGCAGGTAGTTTGCCCCTGGTGATGCGTTGTGCAGACCGCACCACCCTCTGGAGAGCCCTGCGGTTGTGGGCGGTGCAGTTGCCATACCAGGCGGTGATACAGCCCGACAGGATGCTCTCAATTGTGCACCTACAAAAGTTAGTGAGGGTTTTCAGTGACAAGCTACATTTTTTCAGCCTCCTGAGGTAGACGAGAGGCTATTGCGCCTTCTTCACCACACTGTCTGTGTGCGAGGAACTAAAAACTTTCCACCTTCTCCATTGCTGTCCCATCGATGTGGATAGGGGCCTTCTCCCTTTGCTGTTTCCTGAAGTCCACGATCATCTCTTTTGTTTTTCTGACATTGAGTGAGAGGTTGTTTTCCTGACACCACATTCCGAGGGCCCTCACCTCTTACCTGTCTCGTCGTTGTTGGTAATCAAGCCTACCACTGTAGTGTCGTCTGCAAACTTGATGATTGAGTTGGAGGCGTGCATGGCCACGCAGTTATGGGTGAACAGGGAGTACACGAGAGGGCTAAGAACGCATCCTTGTGGTGCCCCAGTGTTGAGGATCAGCGGAGTGGAGATGTTGTTTCCTACCTTCACCACCTGGGGGCGCCCCGTCAGGAAGTCCAGGACCCAGTTGCACAGGGCGGGGTCGAGACCCAGGGCCTCAAGCTTAATGATGAGTTTGGAGGGTACTATGGTGTTGAATGCTGAGCTGTCATCAATGAACAGAATTCTTACATAGGTATTCCTCTTGTCCAGATGGGATAGGGCAGGCGTGATGGCGATGATGGCGAGGTGTGATGGCGATTGCATCGTCTGTGGATCTATTGGGGCGGTAAGCAAATTGAAGTAGGCCTAGAGTGACAGGTAGGGTGGAGGTGATATGATCCTTGACTAGTCTCTCAAAGGACTTCATGATGACAGAAGTGAGTGCTACCGGGCGATAATCATATAGTTCAGTTACCTTAGCTTTCTTGGGAACAGAAACAATGGTGGCCATCTTGAAGCATGTGGGGACAGCAGACTGGGATAGGGATTGATTGAATACGTCCGTAAACACAACAGCCAGCTGGTCTGCGCATGCTCTGAGGACATGGCTAGGGATGCCTAGCGAAGGTTAATACATTTAAATATTTTGCTCACGTCGGCCACGGAGAAGGAGAGCCCACTGTCTTTGGTAGCGGGCCGTGTCGGTGGCACTCTATTACCCTCAAATCGCGCAAAGAAATTGTTTAATTTGTCTGGGAGCAAGACGTCGATGTCCGCGACGGGGCAGGTTTTCTTTTTGCAATCCATGAATGTCTGTAGACCCTGCCACATACGTCTCGTCTCTGGCGATAATATAAAACACAATGGATATTGTTTCCTCAATCAACCTTCCACTGAGTGACTGACTGAGTGCCCTTTCAGTGAACTACTCTCCATCCAGGGAAACAAAGGGATTGGTTATGGAATAACATTGCCTTAGAGTCAACTTCTTTGGCCCTATACTTTCCAATAGAAAATGTATGTACTCCTGCCAGCTCGAGTTCACTTTTTCTGTAAGTGTAGACAGCAGGGCTGGGTTTTGTTCAGGATCGAGATTGTTGAGGTTTGGGGTTTAAGCCGACAGTTTCTCTAGAAGCTGAGTGATAAACTGCTGAGCATAGCTGTAAATATTATTCCCATGGCTCAGCACTGAGGGCCTCCAGGACATCTACAGGACCTTGTGCCACAGGAAGACCAAGAAGATCATCAAAGACCCCGACCACCTGAGCCACGGCCTGTGTGTGTGTCCCCCTCCCCCGCTTTAGTCACCCCGCTACCATCTAGAAGGCGGAGACCGTACAGGTGCATCAAAGCTGGGACCGAGAGGCTGATGAATAGCTTCTGTCTCCAGACCACCTTCGAGGCCACCTTCGAGACCGCTGCTCTATGAACATAGAGTCATAGAACACTGGTCACTTTAATAATGATTACATACTGTTTCCCCCACTTTATTTCTATATAGAGTATTTTAGTCTTGACTCATCCTATATAGCTACTGCTATACACACCTATTCTATTCACATTCATACAGTGTATATTATTTATATTCATTCCGACATTTCTTCATTTCTTTCTTTTTACTTTTTGGATTATGTGTGTATAGTTTTCTATTGCTCGGTATTAGTGCACTGTTGAAGCTAGAAACACAAGCATTTCACTGCACCTGCAATAACATCTGCAAATCTGAAATCAACTTTGATTTGATTTGCGGTGGCAGGCACACCATGCTATGTCGCTGAAGAGGCTCAGGTCTGGCTGAGTGTCCATCTGTATGCTCTCTCAATGCCAGTCTGTGTGCCAGTATCAATGCCAACCTTCCTATAGGGCTGTCTTACGAACAGTCTGCAGTAGGATGGGGAGAAGGGAGTTTATTGCCTTTGGAGTTTAGCCCTCAGTGGCCTTGAGGATGGTAGAGCTGTTGTCGCAGCCAAAAAGACTCCAGTTTTCCAAAGGAGGCGCTGGGCCAGACAGCTCCCGGCTAATCCACAGGATTCTGGAAATTCTTTCACCGGCATTCGGCTTGTATTTCATGCACCATGCCGCGCTCAGCTGAACTCACACCGAATAAACAGCACTCTGTGTGTGTGTGTGTGTGTGTGTGTGTGTGTATGTACGCGCGCAGCACTTTTAACACTCTAGGATCCTCAGCCTTCATCACAAAGTGACAAGCTAGCGCTCGATGCTTCTTGAGATGTAACTTAATCGACAGGGCCAGGGTTACGACCTCTTTCTCTAGGGGGGAAACCAGATTTCCGGGCTCGATGTGCCATTTCAACAAGCAGATATCTAGACGTGCACGCGCATGCCACTCCCACGCACACACAAACACACACGGTGTTAGTATTTCGTTTGAATGCACACAGCTGACCCTACAGACCAGTGAGCCATAGACACGCTCCAATGCTGAGACCAGTCTGGCAATGTCACACCGCAAAAAGGCTCCGAGACGCGCTGCTGTGGCCCTGCAGGGGAATAAAACCACACACTCAATCTCTCACTCTCTCAGGCTTTATTGGCTTTTATTAAAGCAAGTGAAATGTCAATGAACAAAAACGGAAATAAACAATCAGAAATTAACAGTAAAAATTGAACTAAAGAAAGGTTTTAAAAGAATATAGACATTCCAAATGTTATATTATTGGCTATGTACAGTGTAACAATGTTCAAATAGCTTAAGTATGAAAGGGAAAATAAATGCACAGATAGGTTGTATTTACAATGGCTTTTGTGCTCAACTGGTTGCCCTTTTGTTGTTGCAACGGGTGGCACACTGTGGTATTTCACCCAATAGATATGGGAGTTTCTCAAGGTTTGATTTTCAATCAAACCTTGTTTTCTTTGTGGGTCTGTGCAATCTGATGGAAATATGTGTCTAATATGGTTATACATTTGGCAGGAAGTAAGAAAGTGCAGCTCAGTTTTCTCCTCATTTTGTGGGCAGTGGGCACATAGCCTGTCTTCTCTTAAGAAACAGGAGTGCTAATGGCGGCCTCTCTCAATAGCTATGCTCACTGAGTCTGTACATAGTCAAAGCTTTCCTTAATTTTGTGTCAGTCACAGTGCTCAGGTATTTTGCTACTGTGTATTCTCTGTTTAGGACCAAATAACATTCCACTTTGCGCAGTTTTTGTTGTTGATTCTTTCAATTGTTACAAATGATTCTATTTTTCTTTTGGTTGGGTCTAATTGTATTGCTGTCCTGGGGCTCTGTGGGGTCTGTTTGTTTTTGTGAACAGAGTCCCAATACCAGCTGACTGAAGGGATTTTGATAATTAATGGGAATCATCCTAATTCTGCTCTGCGTGTATTATTATTTGGTGTTTTACATTGTATACGGAGGATGTTTTTGCAGAATTCTGCATGCAGTCTCAATTTGGCGTTTGTCCCATTTTGTGAGTTCGTGGTTGGTGAGTGGACCCCAGAAATCACAACCATAGAGGGCAATGGGTTCTATAACCTTTTCAAGTCTTTTTGGCCAGATCCTAATTGGAGTGTCAAATTGTATGTTCCTTTTGATGACATAGGCCCTTCTTGCCTTCTCTTGTAGCGGCAGTTAGCCTAGTGGTTAGAGTGTTGGACTAGTAACCGAAAGGTTCAAGATTGAATCCCTGAGCTGACAAGGTAAAAATCTGGCGTTCTGCCCCTGAACAAGGCAGTTAACCCACTGTTCCTAGGCTGTCATTGAAAATAAGGATTTGTTCTTAACTGACTTGCCTAGTAAAATGTACAGCTTTGTGGAAGTTACCTGTGGTGCTGATGTTTAGGCCGAGGTAGGTATAGCTTATTGTGTGCTCTATGCAACAGTGACTATGGTTACATGCACATAATGATGTGGATAATCAGATGAATATAATAGTTTGATTAAAACGTGTACATGCTTTGCAAGAAGAATGACTTCCCTAATAATCCTGTTTACATGGACACGTCTGAAATAAGGCAACCTGATGACATTCTGATAAATGCAGAAAATGGCCAATCAAAATAAATGTTCTACCACAGCGACCATGTTATTTTTGGGAAGCATATTTGATTCTGAGTTTGTACATACAAAGTTTGTATGTGAAAACCATTTAACATTTTTAGTCATTTAGCAGACGCTCTTATCCAGAGCGACTTATAGTAGTGAATACATTTCATTTCATGCATTTTTTTAACATGTTTTTTTTTGTACTGGCCCCCCATGGGAATCGAACCCACAACCCTAGCGTTGCACACACCATGCTGGTGTTGCAAACACCATGCTCTAACAACTGAGCCACAGGGAAGGCTAAAACCACTTCTAAGACACATACATTTAGATGTCCTGAACTCACTTCACTCTAGCTAAAGAGGAAGCTCTCTCGGTTGGTGCTAGCACATGTGCTAGAACGCCGATTAAGGTGTTTACATGTCCTAATAATTAGAAAGATTGCTCAGATAATTAGGTGTTTTAATTGGCGTATGCTTACTTCGATTTTGACCTTATGCCAATTAAGATAAGCAGAGTAAAGTGTTTACATGACTATTGCATGATCTGCCTGCTGCCATAATCAGTTTAATATCAAATTATTACTGTGTATGTAAACATAATTATTGTCTATGTGGAATTTGTATTTACGGTCCTGGCAAGTGGACTTTTTTTGGAACACCATTATTTTTGTCTTACTGAGATGAACTATCAGGGCCCAAGGCTGACAGACTCTGTGCAGAAGATCTAGGTGCTGCTGTAGGCCCTCCTTGGTTGGGGACAGAAGCACCAGATCATCAGCAAACAGTAAACATTTGACTTCAGATTCTAGTAAGGTGAGGCCTGGTGCTGCAGACTGTTCTAGTACCCTCGCCAATTCATGGATATATATGTTGAAGAGGGTGGGCTCTTTCACTCTATCTCTCGCCAATTCGTTTATATATATATGCTGAAGAAGGTGGAGTTTGTTCACAAAATGGAACAAACACCAAATTGAGACTCTGCATGCAGAATTCTGCAAAAACATCCTCTCTCTCTCTCTCTCTCTCTCTCTCTCTCTCTCTCTCTCTCTCTCTCTCTCTCTCTCTCTCTCTCTCTCTCTCTCTCTCTCTCTCTCTCTCTCTCTCTCTCTCTCTCTCTCTCTCTCTCTCTCTCTCTCTCTCTCTCTCTCTCTCTCTCTCTCTCTCTCTCTCTCTCTCTCTCTCTCTCTCTCTCTCTCTCTCTCTCTCTCTCTCTCTCTCTCTCTCTCTCTCTCTCTCTCTCTCTCTCTCTCTCTCTCTCTCTCTCTCTCTCTCTCTATTGTCCTGCAAACAGAGTGAAGTGGACACATCCTTGAGCAGGGGGATACTATCTCTATCTAACTCCATCAATCTCTCTCCCTCTATTTCTTTCTAATAAGAGCACGTTCAGATACAGCAGAAGGGTGACCTCTCAACCCAGCCCTCCTGCTGTTCCATCTGTTTGCATACTCCCTTCCGCTCTGTTTCTTTCTCTCCCTCTATCGATACCTCCCACTTTCTCTCTGACATGGAAAAGTACAATTCAGTCTCCACAGACTTGCACCACTCAATATACATTGACTCTCTCCCTTCTAAACACTCTGGCTTCCTCTGAGTCTGTCTGTCCTGCCATCACTCTCTCTATCGAATTCTTTCGCTCCATCTCTGTGAAAACCAGTGGCTCTTAGAGACTGAACAGGCCTCTCTCCACAGCCAACCTTCTGGTCTGCACAATGTCACCCTATCTTTCCATCTCTCTCTCGCTCTCTCAGACAGACAAAGGGACAGTATACCTACCTCGGCCTTAACATCAGCACCACAGGTAACATCCACAAAGCTGTGAATGATCTGAGAGACAAGACAAGAAGGGCCTTCTACGCCATCAAAAGGAACATACAATTTGACATCCCAATTAGGATCTGGCTAAAAATACTTGAATCAGTTCTAGAACCCATTTCCCCCTATGGTTGTGAGGTCTAGAGTCCACTCACCAAATAGAGTTCACAAAATGGAACAAACACCAAACTGAGACTCTGCATGCAGAATTCTGCAAAAACATCCTAACACAAAATAATGCATGCAGAGCAGAATTAGGAAGATTCCCACTAACGATCAAAATACAGAAAAGAGAAATGAAATTCTTTCAGCCACCTAAAAATGATTCTTTCAGCCACTCAAATCTTCCATAACAAAGCCCTCACCAACAGAGATGAACCTGGTGAAGAGTCCCCTCAGCCAACTGGTACTGGGACTCTGTAAACAAACACAAACAGACCCCACAGAGCCCCAGTACAGCAACACAATGAGACCCAACCAAATTATGAGAAAACAAAAAGATAATTACTTGACACATTGGATAGAATCAACAACAAAAAAAAGAGCAAACTGGAATGATATTTGTCCCTAAACAGAGAGTACACAGTAGCAGAATACCTGACCACTGTGACTAACACAAAATGAAGGAAAGCTTTGACAATATACGGACTCAGTGAGCATGGCCTTGTTATGGAGAGCGGCCACCATAGGCAGACCTGGCTCTTAAGAGAAGATGTGCCCACTGCACACAAAATGAAGTGGGAACCGACCTGCACTTCCTAACCTCCTGCCAAATGTACAACCATGTTAGAGACACACATTTCCCTTAGAATACACAGACACACAAAAAAATGTGAAAACAAATCCAATCTTGATAAACTCCCATATCTATTAGGTGAAATACCAGAATGCGCCACCGCAGCAGCAAGCTGCATGACCTGTTGCCACAAGAAAAGGGCAACCAGTGGATCTGTTTATTTATTTCCCCTTTCGTACTTCAACTATTTGCCCATTGTTACAACACAACCTATATTTATCCAATAATATAACATTTGAAATGTCTACATACTTAAAAAAAAAAAAATTAAGAATATGAGTGTAATGTTTACTGTTAATATCTGACTGTTTATTTCCCTTGTTTATTGTCCATTTCACTTGCTTTGGCAAAGTAAACATATGTTTCCCACGCCAATAAAGCCCTTTGAATTGAAAGAGCCCTCCTCCTGTCCTTTTTTATCTGCCTGCAGACCGTCTCTCCCCTGTGACTTCCATCTGTGCAGCACAGCAGCCGTCGGTGAGAGGGAGGGAGAGAGAGTGAGTCATCCACTGGGCTACGACAACGCGGTGTGGCATTCACATTCACGGGACTTGTCATTTTGATAGGACACGCACAGGTACAATTGGCAGACAGTAGCCTATACGTGGACATAAAAATACTTATTTAGATGTTTATTTCATTACAGTTGAGCTCCAGACTGAAAATACAGTCGAAGCCAAACAGGCAGCTATGTAGCTGTCTGATAAATAGACAAGAGGCTCGTCTGTATGTCTTAGTCCCTACGACAGGGAGCTGGCTGCCCGTCATTGAGGACGGAGCGTCCGTTAACTTTAACTCAATAAAGCTGTTCAGAAAGACAGCTGAGATTTGGCAGCAGCTGTGGACTTCTGGAGGGAAAGTAGTCAGACAGTGATCAGACAGCCTGACACTGAGCACATAACAGTCTCAGACCAGACTCTGAGCATGATCTGTGTCTCGGTCTGTCTTCACCTTCCAGTGTGTCGCAACAAAGCCATTTGTGTCTGAACAATATGATCAGATGATGACGTGCGTTCACTATAACTATAAGACTGAAGTGGAGGGGAAGAAAAGACTTGCATGGTAAAAGACTCACAACGTCCCTCGTGTTGTGTCTAATTTATTGAGACGTAACAGAAAGTTCCCACATAGGAATGTAAATATTTATGGAGTGGTATTCTCTTACTGTCCTAGCTAGCCTCCCTATGACCTTCAAACGAAACAGACAGACGCTTCATCTCTGCGGGAGAGGGTCACACAGACGGACGGACGGACAGACACACACACACGCGCGTACGCACCGCCGTTCTAATCCTATCGTGGAAACAGGCCATTTCAGAGTGTTTAACTAAAATCAATCTGTGAAATCAGTCTGTTTTGAATTATGCTCCATCATGGAGCATCATTTTAGGAGACTTTTAGGAGTCTCTCTGATACTTGGGCTAAATAAACAGAATTGTCTTTATTAAGGAATGATTCCATAACCGTTTGCTCATAACAGAGCCCTGTGTTAAAATGTTAGCAGTTCTTACTCTGCTCTGGTGGTAGTATCTTGTGAGTCCTCATTGATTGTCCATGCATCCATGTGTTCTGTCCACGCACATGCCCGAGCAGGCACGCACACATGCAGTGAGACAGGTGAGATTCAGTGACAGCCAGCTCCCTGCATTAAATCTGGGCACATAATCAGAGGGCAGTTCGAGAAGGTGAGAAAAAGCCACAAAGGACGGCGCCACCGCCCTATGAGTGGGAGTGTGCTGCAGTGTGTGTGATCTGTGTGTGTGATCTGTGTGTGTGTGTGTGTGTGTGCGTGCGTGTGTGTGTGTCTGTGTGATATGTGTGAAAAGACAATCAGCGGGCAGGAGCATAGGTGAAAAATGGTGACAAAGGACACCGTCGCCAGTGGGAAGGCGAGAGCGTGCACAAGCATGTCCAAGCAGACATGTATGTGCATGTGTGTAGCCTATTCTGTGTACGCAGAATTCTGATGAGAGTGCAATGTCCGGTACCCCTCTGTTCTCCTGCTATCCAGCCCCGCTCAGAGAGATGAAATACAGGTCCAACACCGAGCAGCCCAGCCCTGTACTGGCTAAGAGGTACGCTAGCTCTTAATCACTCGAGCCTCTGGCTTGCATCCCAAATGGCATCCTTTCCCTATATAGTGCACTACTATTGACCAGACCTCTGGTTCGAAATAGTACACTATATAGGGAAAGGATGCCATTTAGGACACAGCCTCTGTCTGCATCCTCTGGCTCAGCAGGGCTGGTGAAATCAATGGGGTTGTTATGTGATGCTGGCCGCCCATAGATTTATGACCCTCTTCATGCCCTCTGACCTCCAAACCCTCCCTGTTAAACCACTCACTATTGGTCCACCATGTCAGCACCGTGTAAAGTACCATCAGCACTCAAATCATACAATGGCTGTCTATTCCCTTTAAGTAAGCCTATTGACTATATTGCTGGCAAAGCAAGAAAGTTTGGATTAGCATTATAGACTGGATTGTTATGGGTACATTGTCTACAACATATGGCATTTTGTTAAAGTTTTTTTTGCCAGTATCTTGGCGGTAGTCTGTGATCATTGTCAGGCCAGTCAGAGCAGATGACAAAATGACACCTGAGGGAAGACCAGTCTGTTCATGGGTGGTACAGATGTTAATTTGACCAGTATTGTTGGAGCAAAAATATCCTGCAGCAACAGGATTTGAACGTTTAGTCCATAATGTTGCTTGATCTTTGGTTAGGCTATTAGCTGCCAAAAATCTGGCCACATGAAAAGTGCAATACTGTTAATATAGCCTTGTGTTACTGCAAATGTTCAGTGAATTTATGTAAATCACGAAGCTCATCTGCTTTTCCTGTGGTGCAGGAAAACTCTCGGCAACGAAAGATTGATCAAATTAAGATCCTTTGTATATATAAACTGCTTTGTGTGTTTTCAATTCAAACCAAGGCGCCAAACGTATCTTGTTTTGGTTTCTAGAAGGACACATCCATCGGGACCTTTTGTGTAAAAACTTTCCAATGCCACATTGATGTGCTGTCAGAACTAGTGGTGGCCACTGATTGGTTGAATACCCGGGGCGCAGGGTGGTTGGAGTTGTCAACAAAGCAGCATGACAGAAATATGACACCACATTTTAAAACTACCGGTAGTTTCTTTGAGAACATAATTAAAGCAATCTGTGCATTTGAACAACAGCATAAATACACCCATTTCACATTTGCATGGCAAAAACCGAATGACCACTGCTGCACATGCTGCCACTGGTTAAAAACAGATTAGATTATAATATTCAGAATGAGCAGCAGGGTTACGAAAGAGCACAGCCGTGGGAAGTAGGGGTGCTGAGGGGGCTGCAGCACCCCCAGAAAAATCCCTTAAAAAAATATATAATAATTTTTAAAAAACACATTGAAAAAAATATTTTTCACATAAGTAGTGCACTGGGCCTTTACTAGTCCTCTATTAGTGGACCAATGCAGCCCTCTGTAGTGCATATAGATTTTTGTTTTAGCTATCTACTTATCAAAAGGTAGATAACTGGCTAATTTGACCCAAAAAATTTACCAAACTACTTCTCAATGTTTTTCAAAATTACTGTAGCTGGCTAATTAATTTGATCATGCTTTATGATACACACGGTTTTATACTGTTTTAGTCCACACAACATGTCGCCCTGTAACCCTCAGTAGAACCTGAGGGAAACGATCAAATTGGCCAGTCAACGTCATGCTTTTTTGTCCTACCAGATCCATGATGAGAAGGTTCAAATCAAATCAAATCAAATGTATTTATCTAGCCCTTCTTACATCAGCTGATATCTCAAAGTGCTGTACAGAAAGGTTCTAGCTAGTGTACCCCTTTGTCTGACTCTTGTTGGATGTAGATGTCCAGTTTATCAGGTCCCAGGGTCCCATGACTATTATGATTATTTATTTACAAGTTAATTGCAATTTTCTTTTCGCTTTAGCGCCATCGGTACCTGTTAGAGCAGATCGAGTCTCACGTGCGGAAGTAAGCCGTCTGGCACGGGAAACTCATTGGGAGGGAGACTAGAGTAGACCCAGAAGTTCTGACTGAGCTCACATTTGAGCGCCCCAGCACAGTCCATTATCTTTGTGCTGTTATAATACCGAGTCAAATGCTATGAAATCCTGTGATTTCATTGGAACAGTTCCCCCCTCATAGCAAATAGTTGGAAAAAACTATCCGAGCAATGTTCACACGGCCAATGCGCCCGCGGAGCTGCTGGGAGTCACTGAGCGGCAGAATACTAAGTAACTGAATATTTTGTTTAGAAGCTGTACACATTTAACACTTTTATGAGCATTTTAAAACATAATCCATGGCAGTGTTATTTATTTTTTCAAATGTAGGGGGTAGATCAGCTTTAATATTGCAGTTAGATTGTAGCTTCCATCAACGCAGTTGTCTGCATCACTTCCAATCCCCCATATATTTGTTTGTAAATGTATATATACGCACACACACACACACACACACACACACACACATATATACACATCTTTTTTTAATATATTTTCTTTATTACCCTCCAACCATACCACCCCTCCCCCAATTGGAGCAAACTAGTGAACAACAACGCTTAGGCCTGTATTTCCAGCTTATACATACTATATACATTTTCTGGACACAGTCTATTTTACAATAGTTTTATTTTGTTTGTTTTTAACTCTTGTCCTTCCTCTGCCCTCAACCTCTCCCATATATTTAGGATGTCCATCCGGTTTGATTTCCATATCTTTCAAACTGTACTCTTTCAAAAAAGTTCCTAGCCTATATACCTTTTATGGGCACAGTATGTTTTACATCGGTTATCTTGGTGTTATTAGTCACAACCTTCAGTTCCATTCAACCCCTCCCATCTATCTCTTAACACCATCCATATTGGATTTCTATTTGCCATATATTTTTCAACTGTGCTGTGATGTTTCACAAAAGCTTTGAACCTTTCTATTCTCATTGTTTCTACAGATTGTAAATTGAAAATAAATATTTTTGCTAAAAGTATTATTATATTATTGATCGATTGACTATGACTTTTCAAATCACCCAGTATTGCTATCTGCAGGGTTAGCTTCAGGAAAATATTGCAATTCTTCAGCCATTCCTGGACTTGTGACCAAAAACAGCTACCGTAAATTCCGGACTATAAGCCGCAACTTCTTCAGGCTTTGAACCTCGCGGCTTAGACAATGACGCGGCTAATATATGGATTTTCCCGCTTTAAAATATTTTCTTCCAAAAAAAACACATTCTGTGACGTGCTCAGTTTTTTGGCGGCATGAAGCTTTCATTAGACCAATGAAATTGCCGAACGGGATAAGGTCAAACAACTTTTTTGTTTACTGTTTAGATTAAATCGAGCACTCTCAAACTTCATCATTCTGATTACGGTAGTCATTTTGTCACCCTCATCATGGCAAAGACATGGAGGAATGCATATGATGCAGCTTTCAAGTTGAAGGCGATTGATCTGGCTGTTGGAAAAGGAAATAGAGCTGCTGCACGGGAGCTTGGTCTTAATGAGTCGATGATAAGACGTTGGAAACAGCAGCGTGAGGAATTGACTCAGTGCAAAAAGACAACTAAAGCTTACTGATTATTTTTTATTTTTTGTTACAAGCCGTGTTTCGTTAAAGCCTATTTATTTTTGTTACAAGCCGTGTTTCGTTAAAGCCTATTTATTTTTGTTACAAGCCGTGTTTCGTTAAAGCCTGTGTAAAGTTCATTTGTTTCAATGTACCGGTAGGCACCTTCGGCTTATAGACATGTGCGGCTTATTTACGTTCAAAATAATATATATTTTTTTTAATTCAGTGGGTGTGGCTTATATTCAGGTGCGCTTAATAGTCCGGAAATTACGGTACATATGGACAGTACCAAAACAAATGATCTAATGATTCTGCCTCTTCGCAGCAAATTCTGCAGAGCTGGGAAGGTTGTA
This sequence comes from Salmo trutta, assembly GCF_901001165.1. Lineage (NCBI taxonomy): Eukaryota > Metazoa > Chordata > Actinopteri > Salmoniformes > Salmonidae > Salmo > Salmo trutta. The sequence continues at coordinate 32,777,181 of NC_042960.1, read as the reverse complement.
TCTGTCACGCCCTGATCTGTTTCACCTGTCCTTGTGATCGTCTCCACCCTCTCCAGGTGTCGCTTATTCTCACCAGTGTATTTATCCCTGTCTCTCTGTGCCAGTTCGTCTTGTACGTTAGTCAAGTCAACCAGCGTGTTTTTACTGTACTCCTTTTGCTATTCTCTTTTTGATAAGTTTTCCCGGTTTTGACCCCTGCCTGACGCTGGACTACTTTCCCACCTGCCTGATCATCCTGCCTGCCCTGACCTTGATTCTGCCTGCACTTTGGTACCTTTTGGACTCTGAACTGGTTTTGACTCTTTTGCCTCTCCACGACCATTCTCTTGCCTTACCTTATTGGATAAATAAATACTGTAAGACTCCAACCATCTGCATCTGGGTCTCGCCTTGTGTCATAATAGTATCCCCCATATAAATAACATTCTGTTGGTTGCAAAAATTCTGTATAATAATTTAAAAATGTTAAGTTTTGAATCAGGCATCGTTTTGCGTATCAGTTCATAAACCAAGTGCTATGGAATCGGTAAGTCAAAAATCTCTTCCCAACTATTTAGCAATCTATATGGCACGGCTATCAATTTTTTGGTCCTTACAAGCCCTTTTAACCAACAATGCAGTTTTAAGGAAAAAAGTGTTAAGTAAAAAAAAATAAAAGTAACAAATAATTAAAGGGCAGCAGTAAAATAACAATAGTGAGGCTATATTCAGGGGGTACCGGTGCAGAGTCAATGTGCAGGGGCACCGGTTAGTCGAGGCAATTGAGGTAATATGTACATGTAGAGTTAAAGTGACTATGCATTCCTCATGAAGCTTGTTGAGTGAATGCCAAGAGTGTGCAAAGTTGTCATCAAGGCAAAGGGTGGCTACTTTGAACAGTCTGAATTATAAAATATATTTTGATTTGTTTAACACTTATTTGGTTACTATATGCTTTCATATGTGTTATTTCATAGTTTTGATGACTTCACTATTACTCTACAATGTAAAATAGAAAGAAAAACCCTTGAATGAGTAGGTGCATCCAAACTTTTGACTGGTACTGTATATACACACTGAACAAAACGCAACATGTAAAGTGTTGGTCCCATGTTTCATGACCTGAAATAAAATTTCCCAGAAATGTTCCCTATGCACAAAAGGCTTATTTCTCTCAAATGTTGTGCACAAATGTTCTTATAATCCCTGTTAGTGAGCATTCTCATTCACCTAGATAATCCATCTACCTGACAGGTGTGGCATATCAAGAAGCTGGTGCACCTTGTGCTGGTGACAATAAAAGGCCACTCTAAAATGTGTAGTTTTGTCACACACCATGCCACAGATGTCTCAAGTTGAGGGAGTGTGCAATTGGCATGCTAAATGCAGAAATGTCCACCAGAGCTGTTGCCAATTAATTTACTGTTAATTTCTCTACCATAAGCCGCCTCCAACATTGTTTTAGAAAATTTGGAAGTACGTCTAACCGGCCTCACAACCACAGACCACGTGTAACCAAGCCAGACCAGGACCTCCACATCCGGCTTCTTCACCTGGCAGTCACTCGGACAGCTGATGAAACTGAGGAGCATTTCTGTCTGTAATAAAGCCCTTTTGTGGGGAAAAACTCATTCTGATTGGCTGGGCCTGGCTCCCCACGACTGTTTCCCTATCTAGTCATGTGAAATCCATAGATCAGGGCCTTTTGAATTTATTTCAATTGACTGATTTCCTTAAATGAATTGTGAAATTGTTGCATGTTGCGTTTATATTTTGTTCAGTATAATTTCTACATTTGTTTTTGCCACATTTATTCTGGATACTGAATACTTTTACATTACATTATGGGAGCTAAACATTCAAATAAAACAAAATGATATATATTTTTAAAAATCCTGAAAGTAGAATTTTTTTGAAAGTACTAAGGACTAATGTTACATGTAATTTTGTCTTTGAAACATGTAATTGAAATACTGTAGAATCCATTAATTCCAATGGAGGACAGATTTTCTGAGGAGTGCCAATATGGCCGACCAGTAGCTTCAAAGCCTGTCATTGGCCAATACATAGCATCAACAATCCAGGTTTATATACATCATTAGTCCACAGCCACCGTCTTTACCACTGAGGTATAATAAGAACTGGAGACAGCGACCAATATATCCGACTGTTGTTTTCAAGGTAATCTACTCACGTTCGGATACGCTGATCCATGGACCGTCTATATCCGGGTTGCATCCGGTTTATACAGGCCAACATCACATGCGCACTAGCACTCAGTGTGCACAGGCAGAAGTGCAAGCAACAACGACGTCATCACGTCATCCAAAAACATGGCAAACATTGGGTGAATTTATAATATCTTCAGCTGTGAGTGATGAAGAAAAACAAATTGGCCTCACGGACAATTATTTGAATAGTTCAATTGATATTTTACGCACAAAAGTGATGACCAAAATGTCTTATTAGGAATTTCCAAATCTGCCTTCTCTATGTGGCCTTGTATGGAAATTGTATTTTTGGACCGGGCGTCAGATAAACTGCAGTACCGAAGCAAAACTATAGGACCGGAATCCTGGCCCCTTACCATAGGAATGCAAGACAGGGGAAAACAACAGCAAGCCCAAAATTCTCCGCCGGAGTCCCGTTTTTGCACCAAGGGAAGAGCTGTGATGGCATCTGTTATGGTAAACCAGGAATGTATCCTATCAATGAAAGATGGCTGGCCAGGCCTAATAGGCTTGGGAGTAATAGGCTAAATAAACGATAGTTAGATTGTAAATGAAATATACTGACAGATGTTTGTCATTATCTAAAAACTCCATCATTGGACCTATTAACAGGCCAGGTCTCAAACAATCATGACCTGTCAGCAAGAATGAATAGAACCACAACTTCATGTTTCATAGCAGTACGTAAGTCTGTAGCCCAAGGGCCAAGTTATCGCTTTATTTCCTCGCAACTTCAGCCAACTGCCGCTGTTTGCATGGTGAAGGGCCACTCTCCTCAGTCGTAATAAAGCGGATTGTTTCCGGTTTTCAGGGATACAGTATTTACAACCTTACTTCCGTTTATTCTGAAAACGTATTTGGGGTCTCCGGTCAGGCGACGTTAGGTTAAAGACCAGCTGAATTATTGATTGGATGGATGCCTTATTTTCAGGAAGAGGATTTAGGACTAATATGAACAGTAAATAAATATATTGTTCACCGTAGGGCTACAATATACTTCAAGATTATTAGGGGATATTTAATATTAAATGCCAAAAGCAGAGCAACTGTTGTAGCCTGCTCATAATCTATCTAATAGCAAAATAAAACAACATGTAAATAACTATATAGATCGGCCTACAAAAGTCATAGCCCCAATACAAATCCTTACCATATCGACTTTTAATTTTCGAATCTTCTCATCCAGGCTCTTCCTCTCTGTGATGTCTCCGTCTTTGGTCTCCAGCGAGTTCAACTTGGCATCTCCGCGTTGCGTGGACGCCTCTTCCCGCATCCACTTTAGCAAACCCTCCGGTGTCTTCCGTCCGATTTTCACCTCCAAATCTTTTAAATCTGGAATAGCGTCGTTGGAAACTGTGCCTTCATCCATAATCTTCCGTTCTTTGTCAAATCAAAAGTACACTACGTCCTCAGCTGTGTTTCTTGGATATCCTTGTCTGTTAAACTGCAATAACAGAAATCTCTAATTGTAACGTCTGGCATCCTATGACCTACACAACTCCTCCACAATCAATGCGCCAGAGAGATAATATGATAAATAATGCACCAGGTCCTTTTATAGTTTTTTCAAATATGCCGAACACTGGGAAACATTAATAGACTATACTGCTGTTGAGCTCATGGATGTAGAACATAACCTATTACCATTGCAAACACGTCGATAGTGAAGTTAGTGCGCTGTTATAGCCTATTCCCAGTATGCAAAATGACGTTCCAGAACTTTGACATCAAGTGCATTTCAGATGCTGAATTAAAGGTTAGAAGACCTATTTTCCAGATGTCGAAAATACATCTTATATGGATGTCAAAAAAATATATTTTCCACACGTTGAAAATATGTCATCTACAGGATATGAAAATAGTATTTTTCCATCATTGATCATGTGGCCAAATTTGAACTGCTATACATTCTCAATTATCACAATAATAATTGTTCATACTTAATAGCACAGAGAGCCCAATTAAAGATTGCTCTCATCTATTACATGCACTTATGTTAGCTTTTTCAAATTCTTTGAAACTGAGAGCAATGATTCTGAAATTAGTGCAAAATATAGAGTAAACCAACAGACCACTTCAACTACAATAACATTCTGAGTAATGGTTACAGATTTTTTTTTCTTGCTATGACTGATATGTTGTTATTTATTTAGCTTAGTTGAATGCACTGACTGTAAGGCACTCTGGATAAGAGCGTCTGCTGAATGACCAAAATGTAAATGTTTTTTTAATTGCAAAGCATGCTGGGTATTATTCTAATGAGTTCCGCCCCCAAACAAGTACAAATTTGGTTGTTGCGGACCAGATCCAAACCTGAACTAATCATAGACCTCGGCTATGTTTCACAAGTTGGAACTTCACTGTACAGTGCAGCACAGTTTAGTACAGTAGAGCATAGTAGAACACAGAAGACAGTGTACAGTACAATACGCTACAGTGGTTGCTCAACTAGAAGTTTAGAGATTATGCTGCGGAATTCAGAGGTAATTTGTGGTTTAGTACGGTACCCTGCGTCACTCATTCATTGCTCCAGACCAACGCAAGGGGGAGTTAGAGCACTGATTATGCTTTTGGGTCCCAGGGTGCTACTATGTCACTAACTGACAACAAATGGGCGACATAAACCAAATAGAAACTGATAATTGTGCACAACTTCAAAATGTAATTTCAATGAACTGAATGATGAGGATGAATAAGGTGATTGAATTTATAACAATAGTTTAACAATTGCTATTCCTCTGTCCTGCACGCGCACCCCAGGAAAAATACAATTTTGGGGGGTTTCTACTCGTCAGTATTACTTACTAAAACTGTTGTTACACTAAGGTTTTTATTCTAAGATAAACTAAAATGTTCAATTATATTCCATGATATTCTTATGTGTTGGACTGAATATAAGCAAGTGATGTCTGCTAAATAACCAAGTTGATGGTGTAGTAATAGCCTCGGCACCAACATAAAGCTGAGTGACTCACTCATTCATGGCTTTGGATCAAAATAAATAAGTACAAAGATTCTTTCTGATAGTCTCTAATAAAGATATGTTTTGGTTATCCTGACCTGTACACCATGTCTCTAAAAGGAAAAATATTACCACAGTCTCTTGCGCATGTCATTTTCCATATGGATACATAACAAATTACTATGGGAATAAATATCACTGAATGACAGAAATGTTGGAACAAAGTATGTTAATGAAGGTAAACAAATTGTTGCTTACAGGAAAATACTCTTTCAAAATTAATGGAAGAGGCAAGCGGAAGGGGGAAAAGACAGATTCAGAGGTCAAGACAGCACTGTTCTGAGACAAGCATGGGGACTGGTCTTGATAAATCAACCAGATTTTTATTTTCACTGAATCTCCATTTGGGTATAGGTTAGACTACAATTACGGTGTGGAAATGTTAGGATTATTTTGCTCTTATTGTAGTACTGTAGCCTACTCCCGACCGGTCACGTTGTACAGCGCCATTATGGGCTATTAGCAGGACAATGGACCCTTGCCAAGAAGGAGGGTATGGGGAGAATTGTATCGTAAAATGTATTTCTTAGTTAGGTTGGCTGTATCACAACCGGCCATGATTGGGAGTCCCTTAGGGCGGCACACAATTGGCCCAGCATTGTCCAGGTTTGGCCGGTGTAGTCCGTCATTGTAAATAAGAATTTGTTCTTAACTGACTTGCCTAAAGGTCACATTGTACAGCATTATATTTTCCTAACGGAAACCTGAGAGTTTCGTTATTAGTTTTTCTTGGAATAGAAACACCATAATATTAATCAAATTAATTAAGCTACATTTCTTCAAATCAATCCCATATACTATGTTCTTACAAAAAAGGTTTATGAGGTGACGGTGGGCTTTTGGTTTCTCTCCCTCAAAAACAGAAATAAATAATTCTAAATAACAAACTGGCTTTATTTACAAATTAGTAAGAATGTCTCACCTCATGTTCAAGAATGGCCTTTTTCTCGCTCACTTTCGATTATTTGATAACAAAATAATCTCCAAAATATTGTTATTTTTTAAACAAGCCATAGAAAGTTGGTTGCAATTTCAGTTTAATCCACCAGAAAAGACAGAACAAATAATAAACAAATATTGTGGTTAAACTCAAATATATTAATTGATTAAAAAAAACTTTATCAATTGAAACCTTTAACAAGTGGAAGGGGGGAAAAGTATTATTATTATTAACCCTGTTTTTCACAAGCATAGCAGGCTGTGAATTCTGAAGAAAAAAAAACGTTTCTAGGTGCTGTTAGCAGGACAATATATACTGCTCAAAAAAATAAAGGGAACACTAAAATAACACACCCTAGATCTGAATGAATGAAATAATCTTATTAAATACTTTTTTCTTTACATAGTTGAATGTGCTGACAACAAAATCACACAAAAATAATCAATGGAAATCCAATTTATCAACCCATGCAGGTCTGGATTTGGAGTCACACTCACAATTAAAGTGGAAAACCACACTACAGGCTGATCCAACTTTGATGTAATCTCCTTAAAACAAGTCAAAATGAGGCTCAGTAGTGTGTGTGGCCTCCACGTGCCTGTATGACCTCCCTACAACGCCTGGGCATGCTCCTGATGAGGTGGCGGATGGTCTCCTGAGGGATCTCCTCCCAGACCTGGACTAAAGCATCCACCAACTCCTGGACAGTCTGTGGTGCAACGTGGCGTCGGTGGATGGAGCGAGACATGATGTCCCAGATGTGCTCAATTGGATTCAGGTCTGGGGAACGGGCGGGCCAGTCCATAGCATCAATGCCTTCCTCTTGCAGGAACTGCTGACACACTCCAGCCACATGAGGTCTAGCATTGTCTTGCATTAGGAGGAACCCAGGGCCAACCGCACCAGCATATGGTCTCACAAGGGGTCTGAGGATCTCATCTCGGTACCTAATGGCAGTCAGGCTACCTCTGGCGAGCACATGGAGGGCTGTGCGGCCCCTCAAAGAAATGCCACCCCACACCATGACTGACCCACCGCCAAATCGGTCATGCTTGAGGATGTTGCAGGCAGCAGAACGTTCTCCACAGCGTCTCCAGACTCTGTCACGTCTGTCACATGTGCTCAGTGTGAACCTGCTTTCATCTGTGAAGAGCACAGGGCGCCAGTGACGAATTTGCCAATCTTGGTGTTCTTTGGCAAATGCCAAACGTCCTGCACGGTGTTGGGCTGTAAGCGCAACCCCCACCTGTGGACGTCGGGCCCTCCTACCACCCTCATGGAGTCCGTTTCTGACCGTTTGAGCAGACACATGCACATTTGTGGCCTGCTGGAGGTCATTTTGCAGGGCTCTGGCAGTGCTCCTCCTGCTCCTCCTTGCACAAAGGCGGAGGTAGCGGTCCTGCTGCTGGGTTGTTGCCCTCCTACGGCCTCCTCCACGTCTCCTGATGTACTGGCCTGTCTCCTGGTAGCGCCTCCATGCTCTGGACACTACACTGACAGACACAGCAAACCTTCTTGCCACAGCTCGCATTGATGTGCCATCCTGGATGAGCTGCACTACCTGAGCCACTTGTGTGGGTGGTAGACTCCGTCTCATGCTACCACTAGAGTGAAAGCACCGCCAGCATTCAAAAGTGACCAAAACATCAGCCAGGAAGCATAGGAACTGAGAAGTGGTCTGTGGTCCCCACCTGCAGAACCACTCCTTTATTGGGGGTGTCTTGCTAATTGCCTATAATTTCCACCTGTTGTCTATTCCATTTGCACAACAGCATGTGAAATGTATTGTCAATCAGTGTTGCTTCCTAAGTGGACAGTTTGATTTCACAGAAGTGTGATTGACTTGGAGTTACATTGTGTTGTTTAAGTGTTCCCTTTATTTTTTGGAGCAGTGTATATTGGTCATATTATTCATGAAAAAAGGTTTTACATTTTCTAGTACAGCCAATATTGAAGACTATCAAATGATTCTCAAAGATGTCCTCTGGTGGTCCAACTAGCACTAACTAGCATTAATGGCAACAATGACGGACATTTAAATAACGTGCCATAGAATTCTGCGGCAGCCCGCAAGGTGTGATGCAGTATGACAACTTTTATAGGAAGAACCACTGTATGATACGGTACAGGACAGTAGTTTTATTCATTAGAGCACAGTATGGTATAGTATAGTTTAAATTAGTAGAGTACAGTTTAGTTCAGAAGAGTGCAGTACAGTACACTGTATACTTTACTTTAATGTACTGTAATCTGCTGTTCTCTACTGTACTGTACTGTGCTGTCCAAACTTGTGAAACATAGATGTCTATATTTGGCCTAAATCAAGGCCGATCCTAATCGCACCCAAAAATATGTCCAAAAGACATTGCCTGAAGTCAGTTGCTTAGTGGGTTGAATTGATGTGCCCATCAGCTGAAATAAATACACTTTCATTGGACTGTATTATGTTAAATTCCCACTGGAATTTATCAAAAAGTACATTGCTTCTCGGTGGAGGTATATCTATAATAATGTGAATCTTCCTCAGAAAAAACAGTCGCATAAATGTATGCTATTATTTCATAGGTTTATCTGGAGTCCAGACATTTTGTTTTGCTTCAGTTCTCACTATGGAATAGTCCTTTCTAGGTAAGGCTAGTAGTTAGTTAGACTATTCATGAAATATGCAACGGAGAGCTGAATCCAGGAGTCCAGATTCCACCTGCATGATGACAATGACAGCCGCAGAGGGAAGGGCGCGAACAACTTAGCTGCCATAAGTAGCCTACTGTAAAACATATTTATTGAGTACCACAGTATGAGTCATAATACCCATAAAACCTAGCGGTAAAACTCGGAAGTGGTTCCAATCGTTTTTTCACCATTCATTTTTTGCGTCTGGGATTTTTAACTATATTTTTAACCTATATAAGGTCTGTGTTTTGTGTAGGTTTACCCTGGAGTGACGTATTGATGACGTGCAAATCTCTCTCGGATAAGGTAACTTATATCAATATATTTGTCTGTAATTGTCCCACAAAAATGAAACACTAAATAGCCACTAATGTGGCTATCATAGAGAACTACACATCCTGTTGCAAGCTTTGGCGTCATCCCTCAAAGCATATTTCACGATGTAGTAACCTGTCAAGTAGATATTATAGCCTTTTTAGTTTGATAGTTTATTTCTTGTGTGTATTCTTGTTTAGAATTTTTCTAAATTACCTAGCTAGCTACCTTAAAAACATTTAATTACTAGAATTACCATCTGGCCTTTGTAGCAAACTAGCTAACCTTAGGTCTATCTGTCGATCTGAACCCAGCTAGCACAGTGGATCTGGGCCACTTCCGGCTGAGAGTCGGGGCACTCGGCTGAGAGTCAGACTCGGCCTACGTCATGTGGCCCGAGTCTGGGCCACCCTCGGCAGTATTACCTACGGCTAGGATGCGGGGAATGAGCTCGGGCAGATTCTGGTGTAAGTTATCTGGTCCAGATGTATCACTAGGTGCTCGGGACGATTCCGGTGTGAGTTATCTGGCCCAAATGTATTACTTGGGCATCGAGCCGATTGTGGCTACTCTCTGGCAGATGATTACAAGGGCTGCTTTATATAATTAACATTTCATTAGTTATTTATTTTTCCATATTTTCTCATCGTTTCCGTGATAAAAAAATAAAATGAACATTTCAATGAAATTGTTTATGAGTCCTGTTTAAGTAGTATTTTAGTATTTTGATACTTTGTGCAAGGCAAATTGATAAGCATTCAAAACTTTGTGGATGGGGCCTCCTGAGTGGTGCAGGGGTCTAAGACACTGCATCGCAGTACAAACTGCATTTGATTCCGGGCCGAGTCCAACACCCGATTCCGGGCCGATTCAATCAGTTCCGGCCCCCCCGGAAGAGGGACGTTTCTGGGCCGATTCCTCATTGCTAGTTGGGAAGCCAGCTGCAAGGATGGTTCTGTGCTATGTACCGTGGCACTACTCCGATAAGCAAATGTGCATTTTATTGTTTTCCGACCTCTGTAATCGAGAGGCGTTGCTGGAGCCTTGTCATAAGGTAAGCTTTGCTTGCTAACTGCTAACAAGCTGTTTTGGTTAGGTCAAAGATCTGTGATTAGCTAGGTGCTTAAGCAAATTTGCTAGATAACCACCGACTGTAGTAAAAAGAAAACCAGCATAGGCTAGCATAATAACTGTCGTGACCTTTTTATTGACAAGTATTTAGTGAGCTAGCCAGCTAGTTAATGTTAGCTCACAGTTTAATAGTCACACTTTTTGACATGGTGACATGCTAGTTAACGTTAGCAAACATTAGCTAGTTAACATTAACTCATCATTCGTGTAATCAGACTTGCTAGCTAAATATTGCCTGGTGGGTTAGCTAGTTAGGCTCTTTGGTTGACCAGTTAGCTACATTAGTGAAAATTGGCTAGCTAGCTGACAAATAAATGATTTTACCATTCAAAACACAAATTTACTAAATATGATACAATATTGTGTAAAACATTGAATTTGTATATGCATCAAAACTGACTTTATGTCCCCTTTGCCCCATGTTTTAGACATGAGGCGTGACATGCGGAACATCAGGCTCACCCCATGACAAGCAGTGCATGATCAAAGCTACCCTCAGCAAGGAGATCTGCTTCAAGTGATGTACTCTCTCTCTCACTCTGGGGGTAAGACGTAATTTAACCTCTCTTGGCTATGTGGGACGTGACCGTCCCAGCTGCGGGACACACTATTCAACAGCCAGTGAAATAGCAGGGCGCCAAATTGAAAACAACAAATATCTCATAATTCAGATTTCTCACACATACAAGTATTTTACACAATTTTAAAGATAATCTTCTCGTTAATCCAAACACATTGTCCGATTTCAAAAAGGCTTTATGGCGAAAGCACAGCATTAGATTATGTTAGGACATCACCTTGACAAGAAAAAACACAGCCATTTTCCAAGCAAGGAGAGGTGTCACAAAAACCAGAAATACAGCTAAAATTAATCACTAACCTTTGATGATCTTCATCAGATGGCACTCATAGGACTTCATGTTACACAATACATACATGTTTTGCTCGATAAAGTTCATATTTATATCCAAAAACCCCATTTTACATTGGCGTGTAATGTTCAGTAATGTTTTGCCTCCCAAAACGTCCGGTGAATGAGCACATCAATTTACAGAAATACTCATCATAAACGTTGATAAAATATTAAACTGTTATTCAAAGAATTATAGATAAACTTCTCCTTAATGCAACCGCTGTGTCAGATTTCAAAAAAACTTTACAGCGAAAGCAGACTTTGCAATAATCTGAGTACAGCGTTCAGACACGAAACCAAACCCGGAGTCAATAAAACTCAGAAAAAATATTACAAATATTCACTTACCTTTGATGATCTTCATCAGAATGCACTCACAGGAATCCCAGGTCCACAATAAATGTTTGTTTTGTTCGATAAAGTCCATCATTTATGTCCAAATACCTCCTTTTTGTTTGCGTGTTCAGTCCACTACTCCAAATGCAGGAAGCGCGCGAAAATGTCACGACGAAAAGTCAAAAAAAGTTATATTTACGTTCGTAGAAATATGTCAAACGATGTATATGTCACGACGAAAAGTCAAAAAAAGTTATATTTACGTTCGTAGAAATATGTCAAACGATGTATAGCATCAATCTTTAGGATGTTTTTAACATAAATCGTCAGTAATATTCCAACCGGACAATTCCAATGTCTTCAGAAAAGAAAAGGAACTCACGTGAGCGCGCTCCTCTGAGCTCATGTCATTTCCTCACTCATCTACTTCCAGGCCCTCTTGTTTGCTCCATATTCACAGTAGAAGCTTGAAACAATGTTCTAAAGACTGTTGACATCTAGTGGAAGCCTTAGGAAGTGCAAAATGAACCGTAAGTCACTGTGTACTGGATAGGGAATCACTTGAAAAACTACAAGCCTCAGATTTCCACACTTCCTGGTTGGATTTTTCTCAGGTTTTTGCCTGCCATATGAGTTCTGTTATACTCACAGACATCATTCAAACAGTTTTAGAATCTTCAGAGTGTTTTCTATCCAAATCTACTAATAATATGCATTATGCATCCTACCTTCTGAGCCTGAGTAGCAGGCAGTTTAATTTGGGCACGCCTTTCATCCGGACGTCAAAATACTGCCCCCTACCCTAGAGAAGTTAAACATCACAGATATAAATTCCCATTGTGCCCATGATAAAATGCAATGTGAATTGTGTTGTACTACTGAATGAAACTGTGAGGCGATGCACTCAGACCAGCCTTTGTGATTGAACTTACGTTAACGACATTACTTCAGTTGGCTGCTTTGAGCAACACTTTAATGTAATGTAACCTATTCTAGGAGCCTATTGTTTGTGTAGCTATGATCTTTATTCATTGTTCGCTTGTTTTTCAACAACGTCAGGTACAGGCAGGGATGACTGGGGCCTTCAACAATTAAGACACAGGGGGTAAGAAATCATTTGAACATCATAGATAACTTTATCATGGGCACAGTGGGAATTTAACTACATTACTTTAGGTGGCTGCTTTGAGCAAAATGTGTATGTAATATAACCTATTCTGGGAGCCTAGTGTGTGTGTGTGTGTGTGTGTACATGAAATATGTGGAATATTTTTTGGACCATTGGCTTCCCTGAAATTGGGTACTGACAGGAGGAGCAATACGAGTCTGTCAGAGGTTGTCACACTGGATGGGGATGGTGAGAGAGGCTTTGGTGGTCCACACAATGAAGAAGCATCACTGTCCCTTCCAGTGATGTGGAGCTGACCTTGGACCTGATGCCAGTAAGGATGTAAAAAATGTGCTATATGAATAAAGTTTGATTTGATTGATGAATTTACAGCTGTAGAATATTTAATAAATGAATGTTCACGTCTAGTGTTTTTTTATTTTATTAATTGATCATTTGGGATATTATCACTTGAAATATCAATCATATAGTGGGAAGGATCATATAAATCAAGACAGTGTGAATGCATCTACCACTCCGAATAAATAAATACTTTGCCTCCGAAGATTTGTCTCTGGTCATGAAACTACAATACTGGCTGGATGTCTAAACAAAGTCAATTCTGAATGTCAATAGGTTTTTAGATTTATTCTCCTCAATGACAACATTCTACAACTGAGTTATCACTCATCTAAGTCTGATATCCGGGGTAATCTGGTTAATGATTATATAATTAAGTGTATTTTTCCTTGTAGAATGTTGACAGCTGTATAGAACATTGTATTGCTAAAATGCTCAAACTTAATAGCTAAACTCACAAACACAGGATAAACTTTCCCTCATGCTGGCCCTGACCAAACCAGAGTTCATGGATTGGACACAGCCTCTGATCGCACTGGTGAACGGCAGCTGTCAGTGTTGGCTAGAGATGACGTGAAGGAGCTTCCTGCAGGAATTTGTAGTTTTGCTGAGGTCTTCTCTCCTACACTAAACGCAGACCTAATATGAAGTAGTTCTAAAATCCCAGATGCAAAAATGAATGGAGAAAAAACAATTGGAACTGTTACCAGGTTTTACTGCTAGGTTTTATGGGTATTATGAAGCATCCATTGTGCCAGACTATATGCCTACAATAATAGAACACTTTAACACCAACGTAATTAGCCAGTTCACCCGTGATACAAGTCAGTATTTGACGTCCATCCATGTCTGAGGTCGTGAGATGACGTGAAAACCAGCCACTAGGGGCAAAAATGAGCAATGTTACCTTCAAGTTGGTTTTGGTTTTGCTAGGATGTTGATAGGGAATACGGTTGGGCATCAGTATCTGCCTTTGATTCCAAAGGTTGCAAATTCAAATCCAGCAATAGAAACTTATTATTATATTTTAAGCCTATCCCAAACCTTAACCATTCGGAGTTAATGCCTAACCTTGAACATTTTGAGTTATTGCCTAAAATTAAACATTTAGAAATTTTACATTTGGAAAAATGTATATTTTTGATGTTTGAGAAACATGGATGAACGTCTAATTCTGACGTGAGACTGTGAGAGCTGGTTGGACGTAATAGTCTACTTAAAAGCCTTCTTACATGGCTGATGTTGATAGATCTCTTCTAGAAAAGTAGGCTATCTGTTCAGTGGCAGCAGCACCAGTGAAGCTCTAGCTAGGCAATTGGATGGGTTTCATATTAACAGATCATTTCTGTCATGATCCCCCCTATCCCCAGTGAAAGTTGCACCCCTGTTTTTGTTACATCCCAGTAGGCATACGATGTGATAAAGACATTTTACTGGATGAAATCTGGTCGGGACGTCTTATAACCAGATTACAACCATATTAAGATATATTAGTTAGTCTTTTTGACATTGGTTGATATCTGATATTTGGTTGATATCAGTTTTTTGGTTGAAATCTGATTGAGCTACTGACCAGTTATCTAAGTGCTAATCAATTAAAAGACGCCAATCTATATAAACATGTGCATAGTGTTTGTTGGCAATGCGCCCATTGCATGTAAGACAATAAAACCATTACAATAATACAAATTGGAGTAATGTTCTTTTTTCAGCAAGGTTTGCATGATTCAGCTTAGCACACTTGGCAAACAACACCTGGCAGAGCGCACCAAAGCGGTTTAGGGTCTTGTGGCATACTATGCCCAGTCAACACGCTGGACGCGGGCCTATTTTTTGGGAACTCAGTCAGGATCTCAACTTACTATTAAGAATAATACTACTAGAATGCATCAGGTGCAATTTTCGAAGTTTGGTTGTGCATAAGCAGTTTTTCTCTTGTTATGTCAGTCACTGACAGTGATTCAATTAGCCATGTCAGCTAACAATTTTTAGAATAGTAGTCTAGTAATCATGGTGGAATACCGACCGGGCACGTGCCCAGGGGCCCTGACCTCCAGCGGCTCCCCCACTGATTTCGTTAGTCAGTGTCACTCAGATATCATATAAACATGGCATAAGTCATTACAAAATGGGTAGAATTGCAGGAAATGAAATGTAAAGGTGCAATTAGGTACCTTACTGTGATTCTTTTGTAATTATTTTAATTGAAAACAAACAAATAACACTTCTTAGCAAAGAGCAATTTCTCAAGCAATACTTTTGCTAGGACTGTCTGGGAGTGGTCTGAAAACAGATAATTAGCTGTTATTGCAGAAAGGTTTGGAACTCACTTTCTTATTGGTCTATTGACTACTTTACCGCATGGTGATGTCACCACGGAAGGCCAAAACTCCATCACACCAAAACAGGATGACATTTTAGGTGGCCTTTTCAAACAGCTTTTACACTAAAATGGCATTATCATGTTCACAATTTCACAGTATTATTCTAACCTCATATTGTGGAAATAAATAGTTTTTGACTGCACTGGACCTTTAAAACTGCAACATTCTCTACGCCACACAGCAAAATGTGTAGAATTGCAGGAAATGTATTTTAAAACATGACATTCTCTCTCCACTGTCAAGAGGGGGGACAGTAAAATGTTTTGTAGCGAGGTGGGGTGCCTGTCATGCCAAATAATGTCCCCCGGTCAAATAGTGTCCCGCTCTACGTCACAATGGGATTCGATAAACTGTTAGTGTCCGTTGCAATATCAACGGTGGGATGACCTAATGATTAGAATTTTGGAGATCATTTCAACCTAAATGACGTTCTTTTCATCATCGCTATGCAAACAAGGCTGATTTCTGCGACAATTTCGCTGTTTAACACGTTTTGTTTAACTAATAAAATGAAAACATTAATTCGAACAACTTTTGGGTACCTTGTTAACCTTACAACATGAAATCCATGTCTTAAACATTGCTACGTTTCGGAAATGCCAAAGAAAACGTGTAATCTTTTTGATACATTAAAGTTACTTACCTGACAGATCAGGAAGTCAGCTAATTTCCACTCCATTCATATGCAAATCCATTTGATTCATACATTGGCTGTCATGTTTTTATTTTAACTTATGGCTTGAATCCGTTAGCGGGATCGATATGACAACAGCCAGTGAAAGTGCAGGGCACCAAATTCAAAACAACAAAAATCTCATAATTAAAATTCCTCAAACATACAAGTATTATACACCATTTTAAAAGCTTTACTTCTTGTTAATCCAGCCACAGTGTCTGATTTCAAAAAGGCTTTACGGTGAAAGCAAACCATATGATTATGTTAGGTCAGCGCCTATACACAAAAAAACAGCAATTTTCCAGCCAAAGAGAGGAGTCACAAAAAGCAGAAATTGAGATAAAATTAATCACTAACCTTTGATGGTCTTCATCAGATGACACTCATAGGACTTCATGTTACACAATACATGTATGTTTTGTTCGATAAAGTTCATATTTATATCCAAAAATTTAAAAAAAAAAAAAAAAAAAAAGATTTTTGGAGGCAAAATAAATTTTGCCTCCAAAACATCCGGTGATTTTGCAGAGAGCCACATCAATTTACAGAAATACTCATCATAAATGTTGATGAAAATACAAGTGCTATGCATGGAACTTTAGATAAACTTCTCCTTAATGCAACCGCTGTGTCAGATTTAAAAAAAGCTTTACCGAAAAAGCAATAATCTGAGTACGGCGCTCAGACACAAAAACATGCCATACAATATATCCGCCATGTTGGAGTCAACAATAGTCAGAAATAGCATTATAAATATTCACTTACCTTTGATGATCTTCATCACAATGCACTCCCAGGAATTTTGTTTGATAAAGTCCATCCTTTATGTCCAAATACCTCCTTTTTGTTCGCGCCTTTAGTTCACAAATCCAAATTCACGACGCGCAGGTCAGATGAAAACTAAAAAAAATTCAATTACAGTTCGTAGAAACATGTCAAACAATGTATAGAATCAATCTTTAGGATGTTTTTATCATAAATCCGCAATAAAGTTTCAACCGGAGAAATCCTTTGTCTTCAGAAATGCAATGGAACTGAGCTACCTCTCACGTGAGTGCGCATGGCTGAGGCTCATGCCCTGCTGGCAGTCATCTGACTCCAGGAGCTCTTATTCATCCCCACTTCACAGTAGAAGCCTCAAAAAAGGTTCTAAAGACTGTTGACATCTAGTGGAAGCCTTAGGAAGTGCAAAATGACCCCACAGACACTCTAGTTTGGATAGGCAATCACTTGAAAAACTACAAACCACTTCCTGTTTGGATTTTTTTCTCAGGTTTGTGCCTGCCATATGAGTTCTGTTATACTCACAGACATCATTCAAACAGTTTTAGAAACTTCAGAGTGTTTTCTATCCAAATCGTTTCTGGGAGTGAGTAGCAGGCAGTTTACTCTGGGCATGTCAGTCATCCAAGCTACTCAATACTGCCACCATCCATAAGAAGTTTTAACCTGTCCTTCCCTTATCTACACTGAAATAATATAATTTCAGTAGTCCTCTATTATGATCATTTTTTCCTGTCTGGCATAGCTCATTATTAGACCCTTGTGGTTGAATATATATGTATCTGTTGTAGGTTCTAGGCTACAACAATGAATAATGTGGAACAAATAAATACCACCAAAGGATACTTTACAACTTACAAGAATGAACACCTTGTGAAACAGCTGTGAAAACCAAGCTGGCAATATTTAAGATATTTAATACATAAACTTTGATTGTTTTTGGTGCAGTTGTGTCATTAATATTTTTTCACAGATTTGTTGTGCACTCACGTGGCAATCATAGACTAAAATACTGAATTCTGCTGTGTGGAATATAGAGAAGGTGGTTGTTGTGTGGGTGGGAGGTTCTGCCTGTCACTTGTTCTGAACAGGCAGTCAGTCTCAGATGGGGGACTTGAAGAGGGAGACTGCAAAGTCCAGGCACTGCTGCTCTCTTTGTTCTGAGTGTTTGCAGTGCTAGTGTTTTTAGTTAATCTGTGTATCTCACATTTTATGTGCCCAGTATGATAGTTTTCTTGCTCTTTCTTAGCAAATAATGACAACAACAGTAGCTGTAGATGACGTAATGAAAAGTTGGAGGGTGGTTGGTAATGGAGGACATCAGGTGGATTCACGTCTGGGTGTTGGGCAGAACCCCTAGGTCCTGGAGAACAGGAGCAGAGTTAAAGGGAACAGGGTAGGAAACAGATACGTAAACAAGCAAACACACAGGTTACACTTTACTGTGAGAAAATGTGATGGATTAGTACAGTGTTATAAGTGGGAGATATGTACTTTTCAACACATTTGGAAGGTATGGCCAACATCTAAATTGCTAACCCATCCACCAAACTCACTGGTTCTGGTGGATGGGTTACTTCCTGGGGGGCTCGGACAGTCGATGGTCCTAAAGTAATTTAGAGAGGTAAATTGAAGAGGTACATTTTTATAAGCTTAGCATAACTACCATTTCTTGCTTTCTCAAATGTCAACCAAAGCTTAACATACTTTATCTATTGGGCTTCACCGAAGTGTAGGGTGTCAGTGCTTCCAGTGGTCGACCATCCAACTGCTCCAAGTCAAGATTGTTGACTTCCACCAAGGTAACCCTAGGAAGACAAAGAGAAAAATATCAGTGTTAGGGAAACTAAAACTAGCTTCAGGTTATTTTGTTTGCAAATGCAAAAAGTTATTATCAAGATTTTTTATATTCACTTTAACAGATGGTGACCTCAGCTAGGAGAGAGAAAGCAGCGAGGTTTCCCAGGTCTCGCCTTCCTTTCGTCCTTCTTCCAAACCATTAATTCGCTCGGATGTCGTAGCACTTGGTCCCCTTCTTGATTCTGCTCTGGTAGCTCTCCTTTTGTTTCTCCTGCGCCTTGTCCATGTTCAGTCTCACCGTAATTGATGACAGGAATACATGCAATGTATAATATTTCATGTTACAAATACATTTCTTACATATCTCTTGGAGGGCAAGAAAATAAATGAACAGCGGGCAATCATTTTTACCTGGTCAAAAACCTCCACATCCTTCTCAGTCCGTGCCTGAAGGTAGTACTCGAAGGTGTTCTGATCTGGTTTGACAACTTCCACCACATCAGGTGGGGTTTCAGTGATCTGAAAGTACGTTATACAAAAATAGCAATAGACAAACAACAACACTAAGTCAATCACAAATTTATAAGACTACAGTATATGCAATAATTGTATATACAATCGCATTGTTTGCCTCAGTCAACAGCTGCGGTTCCCGCCCGTACTCGGCCTGGATGCTGCTGTTGTGTGCAAAGAGAATTACCTTCAGGTTGTTCTCCCACCCTTCCTGGTACCAATCAAGGGATTTGCCATTGGCAGTCTTGAGGGTCTGGTTGGTCAATTCACCAAATCTGGAGGAGGGGGTAGGAAATCGATATCTATTAACAATGTATGATATTGAAATATGGCTGATTATGTACCATGGAAAAACGAAAACAACTTGTAAAAAATAAATAAAACAAACCATTGGTGACAGAATAACCTATAACATCCGTACCTTGTTCCAGCATTAGAGAGATTACTTTATTCTTACCCGTATCTGTGTCATACCGTATGCATATTTTCATATTTGTAAGGATACTGACACACACATTCTATAATATTGAACTCTGCTGTGGTCAAATAAAGAAACCATTACAACATTTTAATTGGGACACTTACTGATCATGTGCCATGGTGAAACAACTTTGATGGGCTTCAGCTCCGGCGCCACAGTCTTCACCCTCTCAAACTTCAGGCAGGCTAGACAGGGTACTGACCTTTAAAACCTCTTAAGGACCGTACCCTTTTTTTCAATTTTCGCCTAAAATGACATATCTAACTGCCTGTAGCTCAGGACCTGAAGCAAGGATATGCATATTCTTGATACGATTTGAAAGGAAACACTTTGAAGTTTGTGGAAATGTGAAATTAATGTAGGAGAATATAACACATTAGATCTGGTAAAAGATAAAACAAAGAAAAAAACATGCATTTCTTTTTGTTGTTTTTTGTTCCATCAACTTTTGAAATGCAAGAGAAAAGCCACAATGTATTATTCCAGTTTAGGAGCAATTTAGATGTTGGCCACTAGATGGCAGCAGTGTATGTGCAACGTTTCAGACTGATCCAATGAAACATTGTATTTCTGTTCAAAATGTTGTATGAAGTCTGCCCAAATGTGCCTAATTGGTTTATTGATACATTTTCAAGTTCATAACTGTGCACTCTCCTCAAACAATAGCATGGTATTCTTTCACTGTAATGGCTACTGTAAACTGGACAGTGCAGTTAGATTAACAAGAATTTAAGCTTTCTGCCCATATCAGATATGTCTATGTCCTGGGAAATGTTCTTGTTACTTGCTTATCACTAATGTTAATGCTAATCACATTAGCGCACGTTAGCTCAACCGTCCCGTGGGGGGGGGTCACCGATCCCATAGAGGTTCAATTATTTATTCCTATTTAACAATATGGACTTATATAAAGACAAACACATGGTAAAGAAAGTGTTATCTTTCCAGTCATTTCAGCCCTCTGAAGCAGCAGGTAGTAGGCAGGTTGTCACTGTCCAAAATACCGTCCTTGGAGAGCAATTCTGAGGTAATAATTTTGCGCGGACTGAGTGATCGTTTTTTTTGTGAAATAGAACTAGAACTGCCCGCATCCTCCTTACTTTGCAACAGCTATGAGGTAAAATAGAGCCAAGCAACCAGCATAGCAACGGACACTTTGGTTCATTATGTAATCCGGTCAGAATGTTGCAAGTTCTAGCAACAGCCCTAGCAACAGAAGCTAGAAGTCATTGAATCCCATTGTGACTTAGAGGGGGACACTATTTGGCATGACAGGCCCCCCAACCAAATCTCACTTAGGGCCCCTTAAAGGCTGTCTGTCTGTTTAACTTTTTCAGGAGTAGGGCCACTTGAGGTTTTTATTCGGCAGGTGATGAAATACCAATTTCAAAAAACAAATGAATTTGATATATTTCACCTCCAAGTCATCGAATTTGCTAGGTCAATAAAAGCTCAAATCTGCGACAGTCTCTGAGGTCCTATAGCAATCAGAGATGGTCCCTAATTTAGAGTCTCCGATGCTATAAATGCTTTTGCTTTTACTACAGGCTATGGCAGTGTTTTTCGTAGTTGCAGTCCACCCAATTGCAAAGTGCACATTCACTTCCATAACATTTGTTCTAGGCTACCAGCATGTAAGATAAACATGCACAATAAAACTGCAGTACAATGAAATAATGGTTGTTTAGTTAATGGTATCTGGTAGCTTGCTGTGTGTGTTTGCTTCTAATGGTAATCTTTCGTCTGTGTTAGCTAATTGCACTGTTTATTGTGCTGCACATCTTCTGTTCCACTAAATGCTTGTTTGATGTTCTATTATGACTAGCTCAATTTGTTTTGAGAATCGCATGTATTTCCAGCGATAATTATTACACCTGAATTTTACCTTAAAAATATTACCATTATATTTTCCCGTAAAGCTTTTAAGCAACTAACAATGTGTGTAGTAATTGTATTTTTATTTCAGTAGCTAAATAAAGGAGGTAGACATATCAGCTCCAGCTAAAACTTGGATTGGAATCTGTTCGTCACACAGAGCAATTAGATCTCTGTGTGCAGGCAGCCTGCTTGTTCAAGTGCACCGGTCAAAATACCATACAACAGTTTGGACAGAGCGCCCAGTTGGCTACACAACAACAGTGCTGGAAAACAATGACAATTTCTCTAAACTTCGAAAAGATTTAACTGCTAAGTGGTAGTCCCTGTTCTCCTTCATTCTTGTTTTACTTTTGTACGTAAAGCGGTGGTTTGTTGTGGAGAAGAACGTCAAGGAAAATTTTCTAGCTAGCTAACGTTAGCTCACTGGCTAATCCTCCATGGACATAGTACGTTTTAAATTTTACCTGTTGTAGCCATTGGTTGTAGCTAGCTAGCTAACGTTTTGAAATGTTGATATCTGTTTAGTTAATGACAGTAAATGTATGTGTGTGTGTGAGAGAGAAAGATGGCTGGATGGAGAGAAAAACATTGATTTATTAGTTTTGTGTGTAAATGAGCGAGAGAGAGAGATGGTTGGATCCTTATATTTTTGTGTATTTGACAATCCAATACATTTTGCCTGTCCCTGCTCCCCATCAACATTCATTCAACATTCATTCTAACATTACAACTCTCAACTGCTTTTTTAAATTTTTGATTCTTTTTTTTCCATGGATCTTCTATGATGGAAGATTGGAGGAGGGAACAAACACAAGGAGTACAGTAGTTATCCAGCCTGCTGACTAAGAAATGTAAATAGCCAATATTTTGCTGTCTATATCTCTCCGAATGTCAGCCTGACTGCCAGATTGCTGAGGGGCAACGCAGTCAATGTCCTTGCTATGCTAAGTCTGACTTAGTGAAGACCTTAGGTAATGGTTAATCATGATTTGTTTCTTTCCTTACAGTTCTTGAAACATGTCAATGACCTCATGCATGGCCTCAATAGCAGTACTTGGCCAAGTTACCAGTGACCTATTCCTCCACATCGCAGGGAAAGGAGAGAGCAGAACCACCCCTCCTTAAATCCAGTCATTGACTAAGTTTAGTGTGCAAAATGTTTTTTTTTCTTCTGTTTGATCCTCTGATCTTCAATGTGTATTGATTCCTTCTAACCAGCTTTGTAAGAGCTAGGTTTGTACTAGCTATGCTGATGATCATTAATGTTTTTTCTCTGCATCAGGTCTCACTGAGACTGGATTCCCCAAGATACATGATATTCAGCTGCCCATGATTGCCTGATCTTACACTCTTAGCACCTTTCTTGCTATCTAGAACCTAAAAAGGTTAATCCGCTGTCCGCATAGGAGAACCCTTTGAAGAACCCTTTTTGGTTCTATGTAGAACCCTTTTGGTTCCGGGTAGAACTATGGGGACAGCCGAAAAACCATTTTGGAACCATTTTTTCTAAGAGTGTAGTGTAACTAGATCCAATTGAAACAGCACCGCTTTAAATAATATGTTTGTAAAGCAAATACAATCCTATTTTAACTCAACTTTTTTTCAGGTGGAAAACCCATTCAACAGACACCTCCCTTGGTGAATCATGCGAAGTTTCTTCCATTTCTCTCTTACTCATTCTCCATGTCCCTCACTCAAACACGTGTGCAGTTGCAGAGAAGAGGAATAGATTTGACAAAAACACAGTTTTCTAACAATGTTTGTTGCAGGAATGATATGACAGACACTTTTAAAATATATAATTTTATTGTCTCTTTATTGCATCCATACACATACTTACATTTTTGCATTTACTTTTCTTTTAAGACTGCCAAGCTGTCCTCAATTGGAGGAACCTCTGTCCGGGTCAATCTCCTCAGCATTCTGGATGGTGCTGATTATAAAAAGGTTGTTTGAATATTACCACATTTATTAGGATTAAGCAAAACTTTACCATTTAGAGATTAATTTTAAAAAATGTAATTATCCAACTACTGTCTAATTTTGATATCCTCTTTCTTAAAATGTTTGTGATTGATGACCAATTAGTTAATGTCCCACTATAATATAAGGGACAGAGGAGAAAACATGTCTTTGCATGCCTTTACTCGTGTGCTCCGTTGTAGTTGGTAAGTAAATCTGAGCAGTTGAGACATTTGACATAGACCATGAGACATTTTTAGTATTTTCTGGCTGTCAAAGATATGTTACTGTTCTGTCGTGTCCTGCATGCCCACATTATGCCAATTGTTCATTTATTTTCTTCTCTTTTTATTCTTCCAGTATGTGTCATGAAAAGCCAGAAAACTCATTAGAATAATACCCAGCAGTGTGATTTTCAAGTGTTCATTTTTACATTTTGGTTATTTAGCTTGTCCAGAATGACTTACAGTCAGGGCATTAAACTAAGGTTGATCAAAAAAGAAAAATATCACAGTCAAAGCAACTAAAACGTTTCTGTAACCGTTACTGAGAATTTTGTTGTAGTTAAATGGGCTACTTGCAATTTTATTTTAGTATTACAAAATACATTAATGAAATGAAATACGAATGACAAACTAGGGTATTGAAACTATTGAAATACCTTCATCAAATACATCCCAGCGGGCAAAACCTGGTTGAACAGACATCAGAATGACTTCTTATTCTGGTCACAAACTAGTTGAAAAATTACTTTTTGTTTTATCTGCAACATAGAGAATGTTGTTTTAGTTAAGGACACATTGGTCTTCAAGGCATTTTGTGTTTGTAACAAGATACCTTTTGATGCATCTCTGCCCATTTCTGGCAAGTGCAAAGTATGTTACTGCAAAATTCACAGTAACTTACCACCAGCTTGCTGTTACTGTAATATCAGAGCAAAGATACAGTATAATACCTCAAAATTTGCCTACTATACTGTAAGAAAGTAAATGCTACTGTAATCGTAATATTGATATTTTACTTTAATACATGGGATTGGTGGAAGCAGGTTGGCTGCTAGGTATTTGTATATTACAGCATATTTATGAATATTGGGTGTTTTATATCAATTTTACTGCTACAGGCCTAACCAAAGGCTTCCAAACTGGCTGTGATTACAAAGCAAAACACATCAATTGGACCTTGCAAAATACTCAACCAGGAAAGATTTAAGACTTGCTGCCACACTGATCTGTCCCTTATACACATTAACCTGTTAAGGCACTACTATCACATATCAGTTAAAATTGGTACAGCATTCTCACTAACGGGCGAAACAAATATAGCTAGCCATTTACAAGGCACACCTCCAAAATATGTTAAACCTGTTGAGGACAGACGAACGCCTCGCCAAATATCCAATGGTAGAGCGTGGCGCGAAATACATAAACCTTAAAAATGATATAACTTCAATTTCTCAAACATATGACTACTTTACACCTTTTGAAAGATAAGACTCTCGTTAATCCAACCACATTGTCCGATTTCAAAAAGGCTTTACAGCGAAAGCAAAACATTAGATTATGTCAGGAGAGTACCCAGCCAAAAAGCAAGCATATGTCACAAAAACCCAAACCGCAGCTAAATGCAGCACTAACCTTTGATGATCTTCATCAGATGACACTCCTAGGACATTATGTTATACAGTACATGCATGTTTTGTTCAATCAAGTTCATATTTATATCAAAAACAGCTTTTTACATTAGCATGTGATGTTCAGAACTAGCATACCCAGAACTAGCATATGATGAGTAATTTACTAAATTACTCATCATAAACGTTGACAAAATACATAACAATTATTTTAAGAATTATAGATACAGAACTCCTTTATGCAATCGCTATGGCAGATTTTAAAATAGCTTTTCGGCGAAAGCACATTTTGCAATATTCTGAGTACATAGCTCAGCCATCACGGCTAGCTATTCAGAAACCCGCCAACGTCGGGGCTCACTAAACTCAGAATTACTATTAGAAAAATTGGATTACCTTTGCTGTTCTTCGTCAGAATGCACTCCCAGGACTTCTACTTCAACAACAAATGTTGTTTTGGTTCCAAATAATCCATAGTTATATCCATATACCTCCGTTTTGTTCATGCGTTCAGGTCACTATCCAAAGTGTGACGCATGAGCACATTTCGTGTCAAAGAAATTCAAAATATTCCATTACCGTACTTAGAAGCATGTCAAACGCTGTTTAAAATCAATTTTTATGCTATTTTTCTCGTAAAATAGCGATAATATTCAAACCGGACAACGTTGTATTCATTCAAAGAGAGAAAGAAAAAAATGGCGAGGTCTCGTGAACACGCATCTCCAGTCTCACTGTCCCCAGGCAGACCACTTACAAACTCTGCTCCTGTCATCTGCCCAGAGACAGGAGACGCGTCATTCCGCTTTCTGAAGGCTTTAGAGAGCCAATGGAAGCCTTAGAAAGTGTCACGTAACAGCACAGATACTGTAATTTCGATAGAGATGCAACAGAAGGACAACAAATTGTCAGACAGGCCACTTCCTGCATGGAATCTTCTCAGGTTTTTGACTGCCATATGAGTTCTGTTATACTCACAGACACCATTCAAACAGTTTTAGAAACTTTAGAGTGTTTTCTATCCAAATCTACTAATATGCATATTCTAGTTTCTGGGCAAGAGTAGTAACCAGATTAAATCGGTACGTTTTTTATCCGGCCGTGAAAATACTGCCCCCTATCCACAACAGGTTTTAACAAGCAAATTACAGTAGTTAACTGTAATTGTTTTGCTGAAAATGTACAGCAATTTGATACAGTGTGGGAGAGAGGGTGATCTGGGTCTAATCTAGTGGGACATACAGTATGTCAATGTAATTTAAGACTGACTCAGTCATTCATCTGGTTTATCTTGATCTTTCTCTTCACCATCTGATATGCCATACTGCTAAATCGGACCATCAAATCACACCTATCTCAAGAATGTGTGCACTCACACAAATAGGCTACACCCACAAATGTACAGTATTTGTGTAAAAACACACACACACAGCTGCTGGCCAGATGACTTCATGCCACTAGCTATAGCTACATATAGCTACAACACCCACTGCCCAACATTTTATGGGTGAGCTGTTTAGGCAGTTTAGTGCCTATTTCTCAACAGGGTTGTATTCATTAGAGCACACCATAGCAAAATGTTTTGCAATGGAAAGTGATAACAAGCCTTTCTTAATGGACAAGTTTAGGTAGTCACATACTTAAAGGTCCAGTCCACTAACAGGCAGAGAGCCAGTTGGCACTAGAGAGACCTTTAGATCTCTAATCTGCAGTCAAACAGTGCCTCTGGAGAGCTGTGTGTGTGTGTGTGTGTGTGTGTGTCAGGAGTCAGGACAGACCTAGTTATTAATACGATTGATAACTGGGCTAACTGGGGCTTAGTTTCCCAACATCGGCCTTTAACATTTACAGTATGTTGGACACACGTCATAATCCTCCAATGCTGGGAAAGTCTCTTGGGATTATTAGGGGTCAACACAGGGTTTCCCAAGCTCGGTCTTCGGGACCCCAATGGGTGGACGGTTTGGTTTTTGCCCTGGCACTACACAGCTGATTGAAATAATCAACTAAACATCAAGCTTTGATCATTTGAATCAGCTGTGTAGTGCTAGGGCAAAATCCAAAACGTGCACCCCTTGGGATCCCGAGGACCGAGTTTGGGAAACGCTGGGTTAACATCTCTCCTATCCTCTGCCATTCCCATTTGTCTCGGTTTGTAGGAGGCCTCTTTGGGGCTGATGAAGTAGAAAATCTAATGTTAAAACTGTACTGATGACTCAAAAAATATAATGTGCAATGTTCATATTAAGTAATTGCACTGGCACTTGAGGACGGGTGAATACCATGGAAAGTACAGAGAAATTAGAAAATGTTAAAGTGTATAATTCAACCCCACACGGTCACAGTTTTGCCCACCAAAAAGCTGTACCTTTGAGGTTTTACAACTGTACAACAGAGACATACATTTAGGAACCCAAGAAAACTGACTCTCTGTCAGATTACATGACTAAGCAAGGAACAGAAATGACTTCATGCACATCTGTTCAACAGACTAATAACAGGTAAATTATAGCAGATCGCTACAGTACACAAACGATCCCCATGAAATCCTGACTCGTTACATGACAGACTAAGGAACAAACTGACTTCATGCACACATCCCTCTGGGCAAACACTGGTTGAATCAACGTTATTTCCACGTAATTTCAAAGAAATTACATTGAAACAATGTGGAATAGACATCGAATTGACATCTATGCCCAGTGGGACGTGTGTTCCTCTTCTTCCCCATCCCTTCTTTCCCTCTTCACGCTCATCCTCTCTGAATCCCAATTGCATACTCCTTGTGTCCTCTCTCCTCGCCTCCTTGTCAAAACCATTGGAGGGGACCTCTGACTTTCTCATCCAATGGGTTTTGAGATGGAGGCAAGGAGAGAGGACACGAGTATGCACTTGAGATTTTTTCTCTGTCAACACTCACCTTGGTGTTCTCCCTGGTCCTTGTCCTGGGCTGATGACATCACCAAGCAGCTGCAGACAGCACAATGGTGGGTTCCCTCCTGTTAAAGTAATTTATGAGGGAAAAAGAACAGAAAAAGGAAGGCACAAATAAGATGGGAAAAACATAGACTCAGATTTTCCAGCTGAGGTGAGCATAACCATTTGGCAGTAGAGGTGGAGGGAGTCCGACTAAAGATAAAATGTCTGACTAGGAGAGAAAGGGCTCTGTTAACACACTTTACAACCTTGGCCTCTTAGAAATGGTACTATTACAAATTGTACTATTGTCTCAAAGGGTTCGCATAGATCACAATTCCTGCTCTTGAAGCAATTAGAGGACAAAAGAGAACTTCCAAAAATATATTCTAAAACTATTTTATCACTTTTAACATTAATTCATCGCTATAGTCAGATGTTTCCGTTTTTAGTCAACACAGAACACAGTCAATCTGAGTTTGTCACACAGTATGTTAATGCATGTTCACCCTCTGGTGGTGAGAAGAGGACTCACACTTATATGGTTGAGAAAACAACTGGTGTTATCATAAGAAAAAAATACTCCTAATATATACTGTACAGATCGTAATACAACAAAAAAATATTATCAGTGTTGATAGAAGTTTATTGACATTTGGAGGATCTGCACACTGTTCTTCATCTCAGCGTACGTGCCAAGTCAAAGGGCTCTTTGCCAAGACTCTCATGCCTTCTCATACAGCTGCAACTGTATATGCACTTGTAAATCTAGGCCTTTCTTGAGTGGGGCTCTGGGATGGAACAACTGTTGAGCATCTGAGTGTATGGTTGTTTGTGGAGGAAAGGGGTTGAGTGTATCAGTGTTTGTGTATGTATGTATGTGTGTGTGTGTGTGTGTGTATGTATGTATGTATGTATGTATGTATGTATGTATGTGTGTGTGTGTGTGTGTGTGTATGTATGTATGTATGTATGTATGTATGTATGTATGTATGTATGTATGTATGCATCCCACAACTGTTGCTAGGCTTTAAAGATGTTAAGGACAATATAGGATGAAACAACAATTGTTCGCTAAAATAATAATTGCTTGCCAAAATGTAATTTTTGGAACGGCAATACTGGTAAGTGGTAACGATCCTTTGCATAAACTACCTACGTTATTACAAATATGAATTGTTAAATGAGGGCGATGGAAATGCTTTTGGCAGCTGATATGCTTCTATTCTGTGGGTGGCACTAGCTGTGTGCTCTTTTCAAAGGATGGGTCGCGTGCTCTCGGGGGCCATGGGATCTGGGGTGGTCGGGGGTAGTCTGCCGGTCACTGGGATGACAACCCAACTCGGGATGAAGAGGAGTTTTAGCTGGTGGAATATTGGGGACCAATTAGAGGTTTACTTAGTAGCAATGCAAATATCATGGACACTCAATCACTATGGTACTTTCTAATGATGAGTTTACAAACATACACTACCGTTCAAAAGTTTTGGGGTCACTTAGAAACGTCCTTGTTTTCAAAAGAAAAGCACATTTTTTGTACATTAAAACATAAAATTGATCAGAAATACAGTGTAGACATTGTTAATGTTGTAAATGACTATTGTAGCTGGAAACAGCAGATCTTTTTTTAATGGAATATCTACATAGGCGTACAGAGGCCCATTATCAGCAACCATCAACGTTCCAATGGCAC
The DNA here is from genome assembly GCF_901001165.1 of Salmo trutta. Taxonomy (NCBI): domain Eukaryota; kingdom Metazoa; phylum Chordata; class Actinopteri; order Salmoniformes; family Salmonidae; genus Salmo; species Salmo trutta. Next base: position 32,747,454 of record NC_042960.1, on the reverse strand, counting down.
GTTGTGTTAGCTAATTGATCATTAGAAAACCCTTCTGCAATTATGTTAGCACAGCTGAAAACTGTTATTCTGATTAAAGAAGCAATATATCTGCTTTCTTTAGACTAGTTGAGTATCTATCTGTAGTATCAGCATTTGTGGGTTCAGTTACAGGCTCAAAATGGCCAGAGGCACCAGGCTTTCTGGTAGGGCAGGCCTATCTATGCCCATCCCTATGACATGATTTTCATATATCACAGAAAAAAAAGAGATGGTATTTCAAAATGGCAACAATCTATAAGGGAAATTGTGTCTTGAGTCCTGAATGCTTCAGTCGATAATATCACCAAGTTAATGTGAGAATAATGTAAAGCAAATCAATCTTTCCTTGTAGACTAGATATTGAAAAGGACATGGACTCCAGACAGCCTCACTACAATAACGGACTGAAGCTGCTCACAGAGACCCTGAAGTCAGAGAAAACATATCAGAAAGGTATGCATATACTGTATACTGAACAAAAATATAAAACGCAACATGTAAAGTGTTGGTCCCATGTTTCATGAGCTGAAATAAAAAATCCCAGACATTTTCCATATGCACATAAAAGCTTATTTCTCTCAAATGTTGTGCACAAATTTGTTCACCTCCCTGTTAGTGAGCATTTCTCCATTGCCAAGATAATCCATCCACCTGACAGGTGTGGCATATAAAGAAGCTGACTGAAAAAGATGATCATTACACAGGTGCACCTTGTGCTGGGGGCAATAAATGGCCACTCTAAAATGTGTAGTTGTCACAAAACAATGCCACAGATGTCTCAAGTTTTAAGGGAGTGTGCAATTGGCATGCTGACTGCAAGAATGTCCACCAGAGCTGTTGCCAGCGAATTGAATGTTAATTTCTCTACCATAAGCCCCCTCCAACATAGTTTTAGAGAATTTGGCAGTATGTCCAAATGGCCTCACAAAAGCAGACCACTATGGCGTCATGTGGGCGAATGGTTTGCTGATGTGAACAGGGTGCCCCATGGTGGTGGTGGGGTTATGGTATGGGCAGGAATAAGCGACGGACAAACACAATTGCATTTTATCGACGGAAATTTGAATGCACAGAAATACCGTGACGAGATCCTGAGGCCTATTGTGCAGCCCATTTTTTTTTAAAGGTATTTGTGACCAACAGATGCATATCTGTATTCCCAGCCATGTGAAATCCATAGATTAGGGCCCAATGAATTAAATTCAATTGCCTGATTTCCTCATATGAACTGTAACTTAGTAAAATCTTTGAAATTGTTGCATGTTGCGTTTATATTTTTTGTTCAGTATAGGAAAGGAAAACATTTATAAATTATTATTGCTCTCTCGTTCACTCTTTATCTGAACCCACAAGATGAGTGATGTCTAAATGTATTGATTCATCATTTAGTATCTTCCTACCTGCCCCCCTTTCCCCCACAGCCCTAGCCTTGAGTGGTTACCGAGCACTAGAACAAGCAGTAAAGCCACAGCAGTAAAGCCTTACGACACATTTGTATAATGCTTAGCTGAAATAAGAGCTAATTTATCTGCCTGCTTCCTGAACAAATATAAAGGGCTATAGACTTGGCGCCAGCTCCTGAGAGGGGTTATATTCTATTCATATCTCTTCCCTTGTGTGGGGTTGAAAATCTTTCATAACCTCTAGTGCCGTCTCGTAGGTTTTTAGGCACCTGCCAGGTTTTACAAGAGAGCATAACCGGTCATTATAGAAGTTAGTGTAAAAGAGAATGTAAAATTGACTGTCTGACTGCAGGCCATAAAACTAGCCACAGACAATGTGTTCATCCTGAACAGGCTGGCCAAGATTTTCTATCTGCTGAGGAAACACAAGATGTCCACAGGGATCTGAAACATGGCTCTCAACTTGCTGCCTGACCCTGAGCTCAACTGGCAGGTCTACTGAACCCGCATAAAGGTACAGTAGGCCTACTGCAGTAGCCCTAACACGTCTAGGCACAATGTTCAACTTAGTTTAACACACTTGGCACTATTGTTATTCCAAAGCAATGCCACTTCACTAATGTCAATGTCACTAAACCAAATAGTTAATCTAAACCAAGAGAACATGACACTCTCAGGGAGAGATGCATGACAATCATAGAATACACACAAAATGTAGATAATAGGACATGTGTATACTCTCAGATCAACATGATGGCATATGTGAGGGACCTGGAGAGGTCTAAACAGGGTCAGGGAGGGCTCCCTGATAGACATAACCTGACTGAGCCCAAGGCTGACTTGGAGAAGGTGCTCCGTGTTCACCCCTGTCTACACACACCTGGAGATGGGACAGGCGGGCGGGGATTGTTCTGCCGGCTTTCTGCTGTTCGACAACGCACTGCAAGCACTATGACAGCTGTCACATCAGGTGTGTAGAAATAAGGTGTGTGTGTGTGGAAAAACAGAATATCTAGTGAAACAATGTCTCATTGTGTTTCTGTTTGTGATAGGCAAACATGAATGCAGGTGTTACTACAGGTGTATCACCACACAAGTATAACAAATCTGGGTGTATCTTACCAGGTGTATTACTACATGGGTGTGGATGCCCTCCAGAAGAGCCGAATGGTGGATGAGGTGGCGTTGAACAGAGACCTGGTGTCTCTGTCAGGCCCTGTAGTGTGACCTGGGGGACAGCCTCCCAAACCTCCACCAGGGGCGCTGTCTCCTGCTGAAGGACAATGAGCAGAATGCAGCTGACTGCTTAAAGAGGGCACTAGAGCTGGAGCGGCCTGGGAGCAGGGACACCACGGTTTGACGGTGCCTTCTGAAGTCCCTGCTGGGACAGTTCACCCAGAGCGGCCCCAACCCTGGACCATCACTCGGCTGTTGGTGTGGGTACAGAGGGCCCAGGAGAGGTACGCAGAGGATGAAGTGCAGGCCGAGCTGAAGAGCCTGTGCAGGGCATACACTGCGGAGGTGAAAGAGCTCTCCAGGGCTCTGATCAGCAGGGGCAGACTGGAGCTGGTCAGGAGCCTGTTGTGGACAGTGCAGCCCAACCGGACAGCCAGGAAGAGACCTCTGGCTAAGTCTAGCCTATGTCCTTGGGAAGTGGGAGTTATGTCGATGGAGAACCAAAGATCAAGCGCTGATTGGAACTGACAGGTTCCTTTTCTAAAGTGTTCCCAGTCTTGCAAGAAGAGAAAGCCATTTTACCATTTCCTTGTTCCAATGAAGATTTTGGCTTGTGTCAAAAGACTTTGCACTAAACATGCCATGTTCATATTCTTTTGGAACCCGTTTCTGTCTATTATGTCTTACTTGAATCAACCCACAAACTAAATGTGCCTCAGTCATTCAATGAGTTTATATAAGAGACAAACTGCTGATTACATCTGATTCATTCAGTAAGCAATGAGGACACACAATACTTTAGTGATGAACCATACCTTCCCGACAATGGTGATAATCACACAGCTAATTTTGACTCAACGATAATGCTGGGCGACTCAATGGTTTATTGATTTAATCTGGCCCAGGGGTTTTTACAGACCTATAAATAAATCTTCCCATGACAATTAAACTCGATTATTACTCCTCCCCCTCTGTGTAACCATGTGAACGGGAAAAAACAATAACAGTATTTTCACAAGGACAGACAGTTTATTGGGTAGTACTGCTTTGGGGCTATGCAGTACTGTTACACACAGGCAGCTGGAGAATGTTCTTAACTTCCTACCAAGAGAGAAAAGCTGGTTTAGTCAGATTGAAGTTTGATAAGCGCACGTGCAACTACATGTTGTTGTGACAGTGAGAAGAAAATGACAGCCAGAAACTTTGATGTACATTTCGTTAAGGCGTTTTAGTTACAATCTGTTGTAATATTGTCACTGTATGACAGGTTACACCCACTCTAAAATACAATTTGATCTCTAGATAGAGTATGCACAGCTTATGAGTATGCACAGCTTATGAGCACCGCAGCATTCTCAATCCCTGAGCATGGGGATGCTGCTTGCAACATTGTCTCTTCTATGCAATTTAACTCAATTTGTGTATTCATTGTTCATTAGATTGACAGGTCTAGGTTGACTGATTAAGAGAATGTGTTAAAAGTTGTGTTTTCCTTTCTGATAAGAACTTCTCGCAGAACGGTGACCCCTTTGCCAGAATGACGAAGCTAGGAGTTCCTGCCTTTATAAAACACCTGTCAAATAAGCAGGGAAGAGCCATGAGAAAACAATCAGCAAGTCGCAGTATACAAGTGAGTTCAAACAACTTTGTGAGAAAAAAATACATTCTGTACCTTTTATGCTGAAGGATTTTAATGAGAGGCGTCTCGGGGTTAACTTGATGTAATGACTCTTTCTCATGGTCTTCAAAGAACAGCTAAGGAATAGAGGGTTCAGAATGGCAAAATAGTTGGAACCAACTAAGGAAAACTATTTCAGAGACTGTATAACCCAAAAACTGTTGAATGAAACCAACAAATCAAAGTAAAATATAATAACCTGAAGGTTTTGGGGAGAGTACTTCCTGTTAATGTCCCAGGGTGGGAGTTCCTCTCCAAACATGAGAGTCAGGTGATCTAGGAAGCTGAAAAGCAAATGTCATGATCATCATTATGCTACGTTACGTATTATTTTGAGCCATTTGTTACTTAGCAATGTAATGTTGGTCTACTTTAGACACTACTTGTAGTCATATTTGGGCTGAGTTGGGGTTGGTATTGTAGAGTATTGGATGATTTATAGAACCAACAAACCTACATGTAATGTCTGCTTTTATGTAGATCTTTCCAACCCCACATTCTGTTTAGAGAGCGCGAGCAAAGTGGGGATCATACCTGGAGGACTCGCTGAAGGCTGAGATGAAGTCTGTTTGTTGGTATTCGGGGTACAGGAAGAGAACTGGCCAGTGCATGATTCCCTGTTCGTCCAGGAACACCTTCACACCTGTGGCCTCCGTAGAACACAGACCATCCAGTTCCAGCCCTGCCATGGCTCTACAGGAGCCTCCATCATCCTCACTGTCAGACCTGCGCTTAGGACGCTGATGAGGCATTAGTAACTGGATGCCACGCTCCTGTAAAGCAAATACAAGGCAAGTTAAATGATGAGCAGCTGTTTCCTCGTCAACTTATACAGGAATCATGAGATATGATGCACGTCTTGTGATTTTTACATTCTACCATCCAACTCACCTTGATGGCAGCCAGTAGGGCCTCTCTCTCACTGTGCTCCTTCTTCTCTTTGACCTTTGCCTTCCTTGCATCTCTCTCTGCCGCTCTCTTAAACCACAAATACAACAATTTCAGCATAGGTTTATATAAAATATGGACTCCATTTACAAAGATCCACCAAACTGCTTTATCCACCTATAATCCTTTCAGACTGTGGTGACAAAAGAAAAGTACAAATGAAGGTCATTAAGCCACTGGATCATAGCCTCTTGTCATGCCTTGTGTCTGTCTGCTGTAGCTCTCAGCTCCAGTAGCTTCTTGTCTGTCGGCTGCAGCTTGAGTCCCTCTTCACACCACTGCAGGGCGTCGGCGTATTTTTTCAGCTCCGTGCAACACGTGGCACCTGGGAACAGTCAAGACAGGACATGGAGGATGAAAGAGGAAGAGTAATGAATGCAGAACTGCAAACTAAACTTAAATACACATCGGGGTTGGGGTCGATCCACATTTAAATTCCAGTCAATTCAGACACTAAACCAAATTCCAATTTGTCCTTATTGAAAAGCATTGAAGAGAATTGGAATTTCACTGTACTTCCTAAATTGACTGGAATTTAAATGTAATTGACCCCAACCCTGACACACACCTGCCTCATAATAAATTTGTGGTGTCTAGATGTCTTCCAGTAGAACAGTAAAATGTGATGTTTATTCTATAGACAAACCTCTGATTAATGCTTTGAGGTGGCCTGGTTTAAACTTCTTTGCAGCGGCAGCATCATTCAGTGCAGAACGCATGTTACCTGAAAGGCAAGAGTATGCGAGTGAAGGATTGCAACAAACATCCCGGAACAAGCTTTGGAAAACTCACAGACAGACTACAAGACCAGTGGCTCCCATCCAGGGGTACTAGGACCCCTGGAGGTACTTGTCCTATCCACAGGGGGTACTTGAGAAGAGTCACGAGACCATAGGCCTGCTGTTAAAATGCACATGTACTTCAGGGGTACTCTGGGCTGAGCAAAACTCAGTTGGTGGTACAGTAACTGAAAAGGGTTGGGAACCACTGTACTAGACCAATATCATGAGATCTAACGATGGAAAGATTCTAAGAACAGTACCCAGGTGGAAGTGTGCCGCCGCCCGGTTAGTGTGCAGGATGGCATTAACATTATAGTCACTGCAGTTCTTCTTCAGTCCAGCCGTATAGGACACTATAGCCTTCTTGTAGTTCTTCTCCTTGAAGTAGTCGTTCCCCTCATCTTTCAAACTCTCGGCTTGCTCTGAGAAAAAAATAACAACATTCCCCTTGATTCTAAGGTCTGGACTGCTGGTCCTACATCAGCACTGGGTAGAAAGTACAGTAATGGCTGTCATACCTTCTAGTGGTCTGTCATCGTCATGTATAATGGACTGAATAGCAGCCAGCTCCGGGTGTTTCATGGGGTCGATCTCCTCAGGGGCTGTCTTCATGAACATGGGCACCTTATCAAACTCCTGCAGGGCAGGGGAATAAATGATGTAATTGAATTAGAAATAGATTGGAGCCTGTGGCCCCTGAAACCCAAAGGGACAGTGCTGGGCATAGCAGTGTGCACTCAACTCAGTTGAGTAACGTTAACGTTACACACAGATATGGGCATTGCTGGCCTTTTCGTAACTAATAACCAACTAGCTAGTTATATAGCCAATACGTGAGACTTGACAGTATCACAAATTGTAGAGAAAACTGTTTTAACTTAAGTATAAAAAAAGGATTTGGCTATTTAAAAACATCTTTGGTAGTATTCTAGCTAGCTAACGTTTCTTGTGGTTAGCTCCCATCCACAGATACAGTTGAAAGTTTACTTACACTTAGGTTGGAGTCATTAAAACTCGTTTTTCAACCACTCCACATATTTCTTGTTAACAAACTATAGTTTTGGCAAGTCAGGAAGGACATCTACTTTGTGCATGACACAAGTAATTTTTCCAACAATTGTTTACAGACAGATTATTTCACTTATTCACTGTATCACAATTCCAGTGGGTCAGAAGTTTACATACACTAAGTTGACTGTGCCTTTAAACAGCTTGGAAAATTCCTGAAAATTATGTCATGGCTTTAGAAACTTCTGATAGGCTAATTGACATCATTTGAGTCCGTTGGAGGTGTACCTGTGGATGTATTTCTTTGACATCATGGGAAAATCAAAAGAAATCAGCCAAAACCTCAGAAGAAAATAGTAGACCACAAGTCTGGTTCATCCTTGGGAGCAATTTCCAAACGCCTGAAGGTACCACGTTCATCTGTACAAACAATTGTACGCAAGTATAAACACCACGGGACCACGCAGCCGT